>NC_069499.1:1085339435-1085564435 GCF_027579735.1 Bombina bombina | reverse complement strand
GACCAGAATAAACGACAAACAGGGAAGACGTTTGTCGAAAATCCTTAGTTGCCTGTAGATAAAATTTCAGGGCACGGACTACATCTAGATTGTGTAGCAGACGTTCCTTTTTCGAAGAAGGATTAGGACACAAAGATGTAACCACAATCTCTTGATTGATATTCCTGTTAGTGACCACCTTAGGTAGGAACCCAGGTTTAGTACGCAGAACTACCTTGTCTGAATGAAAAATCAGATAAGGAGAATCACAATGTAAGGCAGATAACTCAGAGACTCTTCGAGCCGAGGAAATCGCCATTAAAAACAGAACTTTCCAAGATAACAACTTGATATCAATGGAATGAAGGGGTTCAAACGGAACCCCCTGTAAAACATTAAGAACTAAGTTCAAACTCCATGGTGGAGCAACAGTTTTAAACACAGGCTTGATCCTAGCTAAAGCCTGACAAAAAGCTTGAACGTCCGGAACTTCTGACAGACGTTTGTGTAAAAGAATGGACAGAGCTGAAATCTGTCCCGTTAAGGAACTAGCGGATAAACCCTTTTCTAAACCTTCTTGTAGAAAAGACAATATCCTCGGAATCCTAACCTTACTCCATGAGTAACTCTTGGATTCGCACCAATATAAGTATTTGCGCCATATCTTATGGTAAATCTTTCTGGTAACAGGCTTCCTAGCCTGTATTAAGGTATCAATAACTGACTCAGAAAAACCACGTTTTGATAAAATCAAGCGTTCAATTTCCAAGCAGTCAGCTTCAGAGAAATTAGATTTTGATGTTTGAAGGGACCCTGGATCAGAAGGTCCTGTTTCAGAGGTAGCGACCAAGGTGGACAGGATGACATATCCACTAGATCTGCATACCAAGTCCTGCGTGGCCATGCAGGCGCTATTAGAATCACTGATGCTCTCTCCTGTTTGATTCTGGCAATCAATCGAGGAAGCATCGGGAAGGGTGGAAACACATAAGCCATCCCGAAGGTCCAAGGTGCTGTCAAAGCATCTATCAGAACCGCTCCCGGATCCCTGGATCTGGACCCGTAACGAGGAAGCTTGGCGTTCTGTCGAGACGCCATGAGATCTATCTCTGGTTTGCCCCAACGTCGAAGTATTTGGGCAAAGACCTCCGGATGAAGTTCCCACTCCCCCGGATGAAAAGTCTGACGACTTAAGAAATCCGCCTCCCAGTTCTCCACTCCCGGGATGTGGATTGCTGACAGGTGGCAAGAGTGAGACTCTGCCCATCGAATTATCTTTGATACTTCCATCATTGCTAGGGAGCTTCTTGTCCCTCCCTGATGGTTGATGTAAGCTACAGTCGTGATGTTGTCCGACTGAAACCTGATGAACCCCCGAGTTGTTAACTGGGGCCAAGCCAGAAGGGCATTGAGAACTGCTCTCAATTCCAGAATGTTTATTGGTAGGAGACTCTCCTCCTGATTCCATTGTCCCTGAGCCTTCAGAGAATTCCAGACAGCGCCCCAACCTAGTAGGCTGGCGTCTGTTGTTACAATTGTCCAGTCCGGCCTGCTGAATGGCATCCCCCTGGACAGATGTGGCCGAGAAAGCCACCATAGAAGAGAATTTCTGGTCTCTTGATCCAGATTCAGAGTAGGGGACAAGTCTGAGTAATCCCCATTCCACTGACTTAGCATGCACAATTGCAGCGGTCTGAGATGTAGACGTGCAAAGGGTACTATGTCCATTGCTGCTACCATTAAGCCGATCACCTCCATGCATTGAGCTACTGACGGGTGTTGAATGGAATGAAGGACACGGCATGCATTTTGAAGCTTTGTTAACCTGTCTTCTGTCAGGTAAATCTTCATTTCTACAGAATCTATAAGAGTCCCCAAGAAGGGAACTCTTGTGAGTGGAAAGAGAGAACTCTTCTTTTCGTTCACCTTCCATCCATGCGACCTTAGAAATGCCAGTACTAACTCTGTATGAGACTTGGCAGTTTGAAAGCTTGAAGCTTGTATCAGAATGTCGTCTAGGTACGGAGCTACCGCAATTCCTCGCGGTCTTAGTACCGCCAGAAGAGCACCCAGAACCTTTGTGAAGATTCTCGGAGCCGTAGCCAATCTGAATGGAAGAGCTACAAACTGGTAATGCCTGTCTAGAAAGGCAAACCTTAGATACCGGTAATGATCTTTGTGAATCGGTATGTGAAGGTAAGCATCCTTTAAATCCACTGTGGTCATGTACTGACCCTTTTGGATCATGGGTAAAATTGTCCGAATAGTTTCCATTTTGAACGATGGAACTCTTAGGAATTTGTTTAGGATCTTTAAATCCAAGATTGGCCTGAAAGTTCCCTCTTTTTTGGGAACCACAAACAGATTTGAGTAAAACCCTTGTCCTTGTTCCGACCGCGGAACCGGATGGATCACTCCCATTAATAAAAGATCTTGTACGCAGCGTAGAAACGCCTCTTTCTTTATTTGGTTTGTTGACAACCTTGACGGATGAAATCTCCCTCTTGGGGGAGAGAATTTGAAGTCTAGAAGGTATCCCTGAGATATGATCTCTAACGCCCAGGGATCCTGGACATCTCTTGCCCAAGCCTGGGCGAAGAGAGAAAGTCTGCCCCCCACTAGATCCGTTCCCGGATCGGGGGCCCTCGATTCATGCTGTCTTAGGGGCAGCAGCAGGTTTCCTGGCCTGCTTGCCCTTGTTCCAGGACTGGTTAGGTCTCCAGCCTTGTCTGTAGCGAGCAACAGCTCCTTCCTGTTTTGGTGCAGAGGAAGTTGATGCTGCTCCTGCTTTGAAATTACGAAAGGAACGAAAATTAGACTGTCTAGCCTTAGGTTTGGCTCTGTCTTGAGGCAGGGCATGGCCTTTACCTCCTGTAATGTCAGCGATAATTTCTTTCAACCCGGGCCCGAATAAGGTCTGCCCTTTGAAAGGTATATTAAGCAATTTAGATTTAGAAGTAACGTCAGCTGACCAGGATTTTAGCCACAGTGCTCTGCGTGCCTGAATGGCGAATCCGGAATTCTTAGCCATAAGTTTAGTTAAATGTACTACGGCATCTGAAATAAATGAGTTAGCTAACTTAAGGGCTTTAAGCTTGTGTGTAATCTCATCTAATGGAGCTGATTCAAGTGTCTCTTCCAGAGACTCAAACCAAAATGCTGCTGCAGCCGTGACAGGCGCAATGCATGCAAGAGGTTGCAATATAAAACCTTGTTGAACAAACATTTTCTTAAGGTAACCCTCTAACTTTTTATCCATTGGATCTGAAAAGGCACAGCTATCCTCCACCGGGATAGTGGTACGCTTAGCTAAAGTAGAAACTGCTCCCTCCACCTTAGGGACCGTTTGCCATAAGTCCCGTGTGGTGGCGTCTATTGGAAACATCTTTCTAAATATCGGAGGGGGTGAGAACGGCACACCGGGTCTATCCCACTCCTTAGTAACAATTTCAGTAAGTCTCTTAGGTATAGGAAAAACGTCAGTACTCGCCGGTACCACAAAATATTTATCCAACCTACACATTTTCTCTGGTATTGCAACTGTGTTACAATCATTCAGAGCCGCTAACACCTCCCCTAGTAATACACGGAGGTTTTCCAGCTTAAATTTAAAATTTGAAATATCTGAATCCAGTTTGTTTGGATCAGAACCGTCACCCGCAGAATGAAGCTCTCCGTCCTCATGTTCTGCAAATTGTGACGCAGTGTCTGACATGGCCCTAATATTATCAGCGCACTCTGTTCTCACCCCAGAGTGATCACGCTTACCTCTTAGTTCTGGTAATTTAGCCAAAACTTCAGTCATAACAGTAGCCATATCCTGTAATGTGATTTGTAATGGCCGCCCAGATGTACTCGGCGCTACAATATCACGCACCTCCCGAGCGGGAGATGCAGGTACTGACACGTGAGGCGAGTTAGTCGGCATAACTCTCCCCTCGTTGTTTGGTGAAATATGTTCAATTTGTACAGATTGACTTTTATTTAAAGTAGCATCAATACAGTTAGTACATAAATTTCTATTGGGCTCCACTTTGGCTTTAGCACATATAGCACAGATATCTTCCTCTGAATCAGACATGTTTAACACACTAGCAAATAAACTAGCAACTTGGAAATACTTTTCAAGTAATTTACTATAATATGAAAACGTACTGTGTCTATAAGAAGCACAGAAAAAGTTATGACAGTTGAAAATTAATAAACTGAAAAGTTATAGCATCAAATCTTTGTAAAAAACACAATTTTAGCAAAGGATTGCTCCCATTAGCAAAGGATAACTAACCCTGATAGCAGAAAAAAAAAAAAATACAGAAATAAACGTTTTTTTATCACAGTCAACTACAATCTCACAGCTCTGCTGTGAGTGATTACCTCCCTCAAAACAAGTTTTGAAGACCCCTGAGTTCTGTAGAGATGAACCGGATCATGCAGGGAAGACAATAAACTTCTGACTGAATTTTTTGATGCGTAGCAAAAGCACCAAAAAAGGCTCCTCCCCCTCACACATAACAGTGAGAGAGATCAGTAAACTGTCATAAATTAAATAAAACAACTGCCAAGTGGAAAAAAATAGTGCCCAAAACATTTTTTCACCCAGTACCTCAGAAAATTAAACGATTTTACATGCCAGCAAAAAACGTTTAACATTAATAAATTGAGTGTTATTAAAAAGCCTGTTGCTAGTCCCTGCAAATTAGGCTAAAGTTTTATGCATACAGTATAATTCCAGTGAAGTGCCATTCCCCAGAATACTGAAGTGTAAAATATACATACATGACAGCCTGATACCAGTTGCTGCTACTGCATTTAAGGCTGAGTTTACATTATATCGGTATGGCAGAATTTTCTCATCAATTCCATTGTCAGAAAATAATAAGCTGCTACATACCTCTTTGCAGATTAATCTGCCCGCTGTCCCCTGATCTGAAGTTTACCTCTCCTCAGATGGCCGAGAAACAGCAATATGATCTTAACTACTCCGGCTAAAATCATAGAAAAACTCAGGTAGATTCTTCTTCAAATTCTACCAGAGAAGGAATAACACACTCCGGTGCTATTATAAAATAACAAACTTTTGATTGAAGGTATGAAACTAAGTATAATCACCACAGTCCTCTCACACATCCTATCTATTCGTTGGGTGCAAGAGAATGACTGGGAATGGCAGTTAGGGGAGGAGCTATATAGCAGCTCTGCTGGGTGAATCCTCTTGCACTTCCTGTTGGGGAGGAGTTAATATCCCATAAGTAATGGATGATCCGTGGACTGGATACACTTAACAAGAGAAATATTGTGCACAAAAGTTATAAGGACTACAAGATAGGAGATCTTGGGTGTTAGAAAAAAAAGCTGACAAAGAGATTTTACATTGACATACATAGAGAAACAGATTTATATGTATAGAGATATGTTTAAATGGACACTGAACCCATATTTGTTCATTTGTAATTCTGAAAGAGCATGCAATTTTAATCAACTTTCTAATTTACTCCTATTATCAATTGTTCTTCGTTCTCTTGCTATCATTTTTTTAAAAAAGAAGGCATCTAAGATTTATTTTGGTTTCAGTACTCTGGACAGCACATTTATATTGGTGGATGAATTTATCCACCAATCAGCAAGGACAACCCAGGTTGTTCAACAAAAATGGGCCGGCATCTAAACTTACATTCTTACATTTCAAATAAAGTTACCAAGAGAATGAAGATAATTTGATAATAGGAGTAAATTTGAAATTTGATTGAAATTTCATGCTCAATCTGAATCACAAAATTAAATTTTTGGGTACAGTGTCCCTTTAACTTTGGAGATAATGAAAAGGTTTCACATTACATACAATCTTATGCACATTAAAAAATATCTCAGAGGGATTTTCAAAGATATATTCGCATATATCTAGATATATATTCATATACATATCTCGCTATAAATAGATATATCTGTCCAAAAATCATCACATGTATAGAGGGATATTTATCAAAGCCTCAACTTTGTTGCATTTGCCGGCCCAATACGCTAACATCACCTAACATTGCGGCCGCGTATCTCAATATGCTCTCCTTAGTTATGAAAAAATCCGGCAAAAAGGGGGGCGGAGCTAACCGCTGAAGTAGAAGGTCGCATCTACTTAGAGCTCCTAGCTCCAGGCATACACAATGGTACTTATTTAACTGTTTTTCAGCGTAAAACTGGATCTAAGACCATTCCAACTACACAAGACAATCTAAAATGGACTTTAGGAGCCTACAATAACCCTGCTGTACCAGTTCTGACAAATTGTCAGCCCATGTCCTGAGCCGGTATATCGAGGCCTCTCTGTGTAACGCCCGACATCTTGTTTTTCTTTCCGGAGCGTCAAGCATAATTACTAGCTACCTACTGTATGTGACAGGCTTGTAATCGAGATGGAGGGGCCACACAGGTCATTGGGGGATATGTTGCAGATCTTTGACCGCCAACTAGATAGCTGCTTCCTAGACTTACATAACACTTTAGTAACGGCAACTCGAGGAGTGGCAGAAACCACGCATCATGACGCCGAGAAACAACATAAGGCAACGGAGCAACCCCCAGAGCATCGACCTGAACCATCGGTGAGAGGTCTCGCATACAATCGCTTTGATCTAGATCTCACGATAATATGGCTACAACCGGCTACCAAGTTCTCGTCGGACTCTCCCGCAGGAGTACCTATACAGGCGGCAGCTAACAGGAGCAGTGTGGTCCGACCGGAGACAGCGCAGAGGGAGATATTACAGAGGCAGCTGACGGAAACAAGTCATAAAATCACCCGAAATCCTGTAACCCACACGCTCCCTAACGATTTGGAGATTGATCTTGCTGCGATTCACATGCTCCCTAACGATTTGGAGCTTGATCTAATTGGAAACCCCCTAACATGCCTGGAGGCTAGGTCGAGTAAGTTACTAAAGGCCGAGACCGGGCTAAAGTTACCTCCAAGGCAGCACCCTTTACCTATATCTCCCAAAAGCCATGTGCACTTCATCAAGGGGGGTCACACAGTTTCGGATGAGAGGCGGCTTAGTTTCAAAATGGAGGCGTTAGCAAGACAGCTAATATGGATCCGAAATGCCAAATTACATACCGGGATATGCACGCCATGCTTATCCACACCACAGCCAGATGCTGATCTATCCTTCAGTCATTTCATAAAGGCAGGAGTGGGGTGAGTTTAGAAGCTGCGCAGCTGAGGCCTTATTCTTCAGATCCGACATCAGGCTTCTCTTTACCGGTGACTCTTGGATGCCTATGTGAGCCCAATGCTGTAGCTATTCACATAGCCTTAACTGTTTCATAGTTTTTTTGGCATTTTGAAATACCCTTGAACATTCTTCCGTTGTGGTGAACTTTGAACTGCCTTGGATGATTAGTCCCATATATATGCCTCTTGGGGTACTTGATTAATATTTTGTATGAAACCCTTATCTGAAAGGGAGAACTCTGATACCCACAATAGTTTGTAATAAGTTTGTGCTCAGTTTGCTACGTATAGATTAATCCAACATATTATATTATCTCCTACTTGTCAATATATACTATTACGGTAGAGGTTTTAGTGGTATATACAGTCAACCTATCAACAAAAGTTAGATTTATTAGATGGTTTGTTGTTTTACATTTAGCTATGCAAGTCTCTTAGCTGGTATGGTTTTCCTTTTATTTATAAAGAATATTAAATCTACATTATTCAACAAACTATTCTGGTAAAACAGTGGACCACTCAGAATATCTCCTATTAGATAACAATAGGCCATTATTATTGCATAGTTTAATATTACTTATACCTCTCCTATATATATTAGTGGTTAATGCTGCTTTACTCACTATAGGCAACATTATATGTTGTAGTGGGGTCCAATGAGATTTTACTAAGACCCTTCTTACTTACCTAACTATGCGCTTTTATCTGTTTGTTTTTATGTGAAAATTGCTATATCTGGTTATTGCTAAACTGAGCTAGCTAGCATTGCAGAGTTTACTGTTGATATTACATATGTTATGGTGATGTTTTATTCAAAGATCTACCTTATCTGCCTCTTCTTTGTGGGAGAGTAAACATGTACACTTTATTTACAAAAAATATCCTACGCACTATGCTTGCTTAGAGTGAATGGTATTTGCTAAATGCATATCTGTATATGTTCATATTAGTGTAGTAATGTTGCAATTTGTACAGCTGAAGGCCTATTTCTACCTAGCATAATGTATACCCCAAGTGTTTGATTCCTATATCTGTCCTAGATTACCCCCCCAATATTACAGTTTACAAAGGTCTCTTTTTTCCCATATTTTGGGAGATATAACAGCCAGATTAATAATCTTGTCACAGTTCATAGTTGAGCTTTCCTAGATTCTAGTGTAATCTCTCCCATTCAAGGTCTCATCACAAATGCTGATATCTGAGACAATAAATTTAGCTCCCATATACTCTCCCTGGCCTGTGTTGTATAAGGTGTCTATAGTTTAGCAGAGTTAGGTAATTAAACACTGGTTTGTAGGCAGGATTGCGTCTCTCGATAATAATATGTTTCTAACTGCTTAAACTGGGCTAATTTTATGATTACTGTAGTATAGTGCCTATAAAGAACCCTATCTCACACCCAGGTATTTCTTAACAAAACATGTATATTGATACTGGACTCACAGATGTATGTATATATGTGTTCTCAAGCTAGCTTCTTGAATATGTCTGTGACAGATTTAGATATTTACCTCTTTATGTACTGGATCAAGCAGCCTAAAAGTTTGCGGTCACCTTTAATGTGGGCATTTATATGTATGTGCACTATACTGTGCGTTTTGAGACTTATAATGCATTAGGCTATCTTTTATTTAACACTAGTCTACATTATAATAGCTAAGTTTTCCTAATATACCTAATGCTGTTAGACCTTATATGTTCATTCTCGAGTTAAATGCTTATCTGCAATTGCACCAATGATGTTTATCTCTTAACTTGCTTATGTTTAGAGGCCCATGTATATTCAGGATTAGGCCTTAGACCCAGATCCCAGCTGGCTCCCACAGAGTAGCAGAGTCGTACTATTTATTATGTACAGCATATTTAGGTAAGCTACCTACAGAAATTAGTTTAGGTAGCAAACATCTGGTTTTGCATTTTTATAATTCCAGAATTAGATATTTCACTAGTTTCATTAAAGATGAGTGTATTCCCAATCAAGCCCCTGGGCTACATAACATAACCTAACTATATTTATAAAGCAAAGCCCTTAGTAGCATTGATGAAAAGTCACTCAATTTGCATACTCTTTGAGAACACCCATATCATCAGATGATATGTAGCTCACATTTACCCTATGCTACTTGCACTTAAATATAGCTCCGCCCCCCCCCTTTTCCGTATACATATAGCGGTGCTTACCCGCTGAATATCCTCCCCCCCCCTTATATCTAGGCCCAAGAGTGGCTGATACTTATGTTACACCTCCACAGGCTGATATTTTGGTCTTAGGTAATATTTTGCTAGAATGTGGAGTTCATACGCTGATAATATAAAAGAAGTTCTATTTTATCTCGCCAAAGATATTGTCTGTCCTCATAACCAGAACTGAAATGTATTTTTTTTTTTCTCTTGCTGTATGTGCATATTGCTCTCTCAATAATGTTCTTGAATAGACAATGTATTATTCTCTCTGTTGTAACTTTTGCCTTAGGGCGAGTCTCTGTTTAGACGATATATGCTTTAACTTCAATAAAAAAAATTATTTTAAAAAAAAAAATCCGGCAAAAAGACGTGCACCAAGTACGGGGCGATGAGCATCGAACTGTTGTTAACTAGCAGTCATCGATCTCGTGTCTATTCGACTTTTTCCAAACTTTATTTATACCCTGTCACTAAACGCCTCCACTATACTAAAATGTGTAACCCCTATCCCGCCGCTCCCCGACACCACCGCAACCTAAATAAAGTTATTAATCCCTATCCCGCTGCTCCCCAACCCCGCTGCAACCTAAATAAAGTTATTAACCCCTATGCCGCCGCTCCCCAACACCGCCGCCACTAAATAAACATATTAACTCCTAAACCTCTGGCCTCCAACATCACCACCACTAACTAAACATATTAACCCCTAAACCGTCAGCCCCCCACATCGCCATAAACTAAATTAAGCTATTAACCCCTAAACCTAACAACCCGCTAACTTTAATTAAAATTACAACATCCCTATATTAATTTATCTAATTTATCTAATTTAAACTTACCTGTAGAATTAAAATAAACTATTTTAAAATATTAATTAACCTACCCTAACTATTATACTACAATTAAATTAAACTACCAATTAAATTAACTAAATTACATATTAAAAACCCCTAACCCTATTAAAATTATTCAAATATACTATTAAACCTTATTACAAATTACTAAATTACAGAAAAAAACAAACACTAAGGCCTAGATTTAGAGTTCGGCGGTAAAAGGGCTGTTAACGCTCCGCTGGCTTTTTTCTGGCCGAACCATAAAATTAACTCTGGTATCGAGAGTTAAAACAAATGCTGCGTTAGGCTCCAAAAAAGGAGCGTAGGGCATTTTTACCGCAAATGCAACTCTCGATACCAGAGTTGCTTACGGACGCGGCCGGCATCAAAAACGTGCTCGTGCACGATTCCCCCATAGGAAACAATGGGACTGTTTGAGCTGAAAAAAAACCTAACACCTGCAAAAAAGCAGCGTTCAGCTCCTAACGCAGCCCCATTGTTTCCTATGGGAAAACACTTCCTACGTCTGCACCTAACACTCTAACATATACCCCGAGTCTAAGCACCCCTAACCTTACACTTATTAACCCCTAATCTGCCACTCCCGCTATCGCTGACCCCTGCATTACACTTTTAACCCCTAATCTTCCGCTCCGTAAACCGCCGCAACCTACGTTATCCCTATGTACCCCTAATCTGCTGCCCTAACATCGCCGACCCCTATGTTATATTTATTAACCCCTAATCTGCCCCCCACAACGTCGCCGACACCTACCTACACTTATTAACCCCTAATCTGCCGAGCGGACCTGAGCGCTACTATAATAAAGTTATTAACCCCTAATCCGCCTCACTAACCCTATCATAAATAGTATTAACCCCTAATCTGCCCTCCCTAACATCGCCGACACCTACCTTCAATTATTAACCCCTAATCTTCCGATCGGAGCTCACAGCTATTCTAATAAATGGATTAACCCCTAAAGCTAAGTCTAACCCTAACACTAACACCCCCCTAACTTAAATATAATTTACATCTAACGAAATAAATTAACTCTTATTAAATAAATGATTCCTATTTAAAGCTAAATACTTACCTGTAAAATAAACCCTAATATAGCTACAATATAAATTATAATTATATTATAGCTATTTTAGGATTAATATTTATTTTACAGGCAACTTGGTATTTATTTTAACTAGGTACAATAGCTATTAAATAGTTAAGAACTATTTAATAGTTACCTAGTTAAAATAATTACAAATTTACCTGTAAAATAAATCCTAACCTAAGATATAATTAAACCTAACACTACCCTATCAATAAAATAATTAAATAAACTACCTACAATTACCTACAATTAACCTAACACTACACTATCAATAAATTAATTAAACACAATTCCTACAAATAAATACAATTAAATAAACTAGCTAAAGTACAAAAAATAAAAAAGAACTAAGTTACAGAAAATAAAAAAATATTTACAAACATAAGAAAAATATTACAACAATTTTAAACTAATTACACCTACTCTAAGCCCCCTAATAAAATAACAAAGCCCCCCAAAATAAAAAATTCCCTACCCTATTCTAAATTAAAAAAGTTACAAGCTCTTTTACCTTACCAGCCCTGAACAGGGCCCTTTGCGGGGCATGCCCCAAGAAGTTCAGCTCTTTTGCCTGTAAAAAAAACCATACAATACCACCCCCCCAACATTACAACCCACCACCCACATACCCCTAATCTAACCCAAATCCCCCTTAAATAAACCTAACACTAATCCCCTGAAGATCTTCCTACCTTGTCTTCACCATCCAGGTATCACCGATCGGTCCTGGCTCCGATATCTTCATCCAACCCAAGCGGGGGCTAGACATCCACTGAAGAAGTCCAGAAGAGGGTCCAAAGTCTTCCTCCTATCCGGCAAGAAGAGGACATCCGGACCGGCAAACATCTTCTCCAAGCGGCATCTTCGATCTTCTTCCATCCGGAGCGAAGCGGCAGGATCCTGAAGACCCCCAGCGCGGAACATCCATCCGGACCGACGACTGAACGACGAATGACGGTTCCTTTAAGGGACGTCATCCAAGATGGCGTCCCTCGAATTCCGATTGGCTGATAGGATTCTATCAGCCAATCGGAATTAAGGTAGGAATTTTCTGATTGGCTGATGGAATCAGCCAATCAGAATCAAGTTCAATCCGATTGGCTGATCCAATCAGCCAATCAGATTGAGCTCGCATTCTATTGGCTGATCGGAACAGCCAATAGAATGCGAGCTCAATCTGATTGGCTGATTGGATCAGCCAATCGGATTGAACTTGATTCTGATTGGCTGATTCCATCAGCCAATCAGAAAATTCCTACCTTAATTCCGATTGGCTGATAGAATCCTATCAGCCAATCGGAATTCGAGGGACGCCATCTTGGATGACGTCCCTTAAAGGAACCGTCATTCGTCGTTCAGTCGTCGGTCCGGATGGATGTTCCGCGCTGGGGGTCTTCAGGATCCTGCCGCTTCGCTCCGGATGGAAGAAGATCGAAGATGCCGCTTGGAGAAGATGTTTGCCGGTCCGGATGTCCTCTTCTTGCCGGATAGGAGGAAGACTTTGGACCCTCTTCTGGACTTCTTCAGTGGATGTCTAGCCCCCGCTTGGGTTGGATGAAGATATCGGAGCCAGGACCGATCGGTGATACCTGGATGGTGAAGACAAGGTAGGAAGATCTTCAGGGGATTAGTGTTAGGTTTATTTAAGGGGGGTTTGGGTTAGATTAGGGGTATGTGGGTGGTGGGTTGTAATGTTGGGGGGGGGTATTGTATGTTTTTTTTTACAGGCAAAAGAGCTGAACTTCTTGGGGCATGCCCCGCAAAGGGCCCTGTTCAGGGCTGGTAAGGTAAAAGAGCTTGTAACTTTTTTAATTTAGAATAGGGTAGGGAATTTTTTATTTTGGGGGGCTTTGTTATTTTATTAGGGGGCTTAGAGTAGGTGTAATTAGTTTAAAATTGTTGTAATATTTTTCTTATGTTTGTAAATATTTTTTTATTTTCTGTAACTTAGTTCTTTTTTATTTTTTGTACTTTAGCTAGTTTATTTAATTGTATTTATTTGTAGGAATTGTGTTTAATTAATTTATTGATAGTGTAGTGTTAGGTTAATTGTAGGTAATTGTAGGTAGTTTATTTAATTATTTTATTGATAGGGTAGTGTTAGGTTTAATTATATCTTAGGTTAGGATTTATTTTACAGGTAAATTTGTAATTATTTTAACTAGGTAACTATTAAATAGTTCTTAACTATTTAATAGCTATTGTACCTAGTTAAAATAAATACAAAGTTGCCTGTAAAATAAATATTAATCCTAAAATAGCTATAATATAATTATAATTTATATTGTAGCTATATTAGGGTTTATTTTACAGGTAAGTATTTAGCTTTAAATAGGAATCATTTATTTAATAAGAGTTAATTTATTTCGTTAGATGTAAATTATATTTAACTTAGGGGGGTGTTAGTATTAGGGTTAGACTTAGCTTTAGGGGTTAATACATTTATTAGAATAGCGGTGAGCTCCGATCGGAAGATTAGGGGTTAATAATTGAAGTTAGGTGTCGGCGATGTTAGGGAGGGCAGATTAGGGGTTAATACTATTTATGATAGGGTTAGTGAGGCGGATTAGGGGCTAATAACTTTATTATAGTAGCGCTCAGGTCCGCTCGGCAGATTAGGGGTTAATAAGTGTAGGTAGGTGTCGGCGACGTTGAGGGGGGCAGATTAGGGGTTAATAAATATAATATAGGGGTCGGCGGTGTTAGGGGCAGCAGATTAGGGGTACATAGGGATAACGTAGGTGGCGGCGCTTTGCGGTCGGAAGATTAGGGGTTAATTATTTTAAGTAGCTGGCGGCGATGTTGTGGGGGGCAGATTAGGGGTTAATAAATGTAATATAGGGGTCGGCGGGGTTAGGGGCAGCAGATTAGGGGTACATAAGTATAACGTAGGTGGCGGTCGGCAGATTAGGGGTTAAAATTTTTAATCGAGTGGCGGCGATGTGGGGGGAGCTCGGTTTAGGGGTACATAGGTAGTTTATGGGTGTTAGTGTACTTTAGGGTACAGTAGTTAAGAGCTTTATAAACCGGCGTTAGCCAGAAAGCTCTTAACTCCTGCTATTTTCAGGCGGCTGGAATCTTGTCGTTAGAGCTCTAACGCTCACTGCAGAAACGACTCTAAATACCGGCGTTAGAAAGATCCCATTGAAAAGATAGGCTACGCAAATGGCGTAGGGGGATCTGCGGTATGGAAAAGTCGCGGCTGCAAAGTGAGCGTTAGACCCTTTAATCACTGACTCCAAATACCAGCGGGCGGCCAAAACTAGCGTTAGGAGCCTCTAACGCTGGTTTTGACGGCTACCGCCGAACTCTAAATCTAGGCCTATGTTACAAAACAAACAAACACTAAATTACGAAAAATAAAAAAACACATTATCAAAAATAAAAAATAATTTCACCTAATCTAATAGCCCTATCAAAATAAAAAAGCCCCCCCAAAATAAAAAAAAACCTAGCCTACAATAAACTACCAATGGCCCTTAAAAGGGCCTTTTGTGGGGCATTTCCCCAAAGAAATCAGCTATTTTACCTGTAAAAAAAAATACAAACACCACCCAATAGTAAAACCCACTACCCAACCAACCAACCCCCCCAAATAAAAAAAATCTAAAATAACCTAAGCTCCCCATTGCCCTGAAAAGGGCATTTGTATGGGCATTGCCATTAAAAGGGCATTTATCACTTTTACATGCCCAGACCCTAAACTAAAAATAAAACCCACCCAAAAACCCCTTAAATAAACCTAACACTAACCCCCGATGATCCAGGCGGCCTCTTCGATCTTCATCCAGCCGGCGAAGTCCACATCCAGGCGGCAAGAAGTCTTCATCCAGACGGCATCTTCTATCTTCATCCGCAGAGCAGGTATATCCTGAAGACATCCGGCGCAGGGGAATCCTCATGAGAGCTGCTCAAATCATATTGGCTGATTGGAACAGCCAATAGGATTTTAGCAGCTCTAATCCTATTGGCTGATTGAAATCTTTCAGCCAATAGGAATGCAAGGGATGCCATCTTGGATGACATCACTTGCATTGAAGTTCCAGTTTATGGGGGCAACCGTATGAAGAGGATGCTCCGCGCTGGATGTCTTAAGGATGGACCCGCTCCGCGCCGGATGGATGAAGATAGAAAATGCTGTATGAATGAAGACTTCTTGCCGCCTGGATGAGGACTTCGCCAGCTAAATGAAGATCGAGGAGGCCGTCTGGATGAAGAATTCTTGCCACCTGGATGGATCCTTCAAGCGGGACTTCAATAAGTGTATTGTATTGTCGGGGGGGGGGGGGTTAGTGTTAGGTTTATTTAAGGGGTTTTTGGATGGGTTTTATTTTTAAATTAGGATCTGGGCATGTAAAAGAGCTAAATGCCCTTTTAAGGGCAATGCCCATACAAATGTCCTTTTAAGGGCAATGGGGAGCTTAGGTTATTTGAGATAGTTTTTTTTATTTGGGGAGGTTGGTTGATTGGGTGGTGGGTTTTACTGTTGGGGGTGTTTGTATTTTTTTTTACAGGTAAAAGAGCTGATTTCTTTGGGGCAATGCCCCACAAAAGGCCCTTTTAAGGGCCATTGGTAGTTTATTGTAGGCTAGGGGATTTTTTTTATTTTGGGGGGCGTTTTTTTTATAGGGCTATTAGATTAGGTGTAATTCTTTTTTATTTTTGATAATGTGTTTTTTTTATTTTTCGGAATTTAGTGTTTGTTTGTTTTTTAACTTAGTGTTTTTTTCTGTAATTTAGTAATTTTTAATAAGGTTTAATATTTAAGTAATTTGAGTAGGGTTAGGGTTTTTAATATGTAATTTAGTTAATTTAATTGGTAGTTTAATTTAATTGTAGTATAATAGTTAATGTAGGTTAATTAATATTTTAAAATAGTTTATTTGGAAGATAGGGATGTTGTAATTTTAATTCAAAGTTAGGGGGTTGTTAGGTTTAGGGGTTAATAGCTTAATTTAGTTTATGGTGATGTGGGGGGCTGACAGTTTAGGGATTAATAGGTTTAGTTAGTGGTGGTGATGTGGGAGGCCAGAGGTTTAGGGGTTAAAAAGTTTATTTAGTGGTGGCGGTGTCGGGGAGCGGCGGAATAGGGGTTATTAACTTTATTTAGGTTGCAACAGGGTCGGGGAGTGGCGTAATAGGGTTAATACATTTAATTAGTTTGCGGCGATGTCGAGGGCGGCAGATTAGGGGTGTTTAGACTCGGGGTTTATGTTAGGGTGTTAGGTGTAAATGTAACTTGTTTTCTACCATATAAATCAATAGGATATCTGGCAGCATCGAACATAAGCTTTCGTTGCTTTCAGACTCCCATTGATTTATATGGCATCCACGGCCTCCGGGGTGGCGGATTGAAACCAGGTACACTGGGCCGGAATAGCCACTAGTGTACCTGTTAACTATTTGGTAAATGGGAAAAAGTATCAGATAGAGCCAAATGTGTATTCGGAACATCTGTAATAACGTAAGCATCGATCTGCATCGGATTGAGACTAGCGGATCGTATGTTACATCACAAATTTCAACATTTGCCGATCTGTAGGCTTTGATAACTAGGTAGTATCAATCTTGCAACAATTACGCTGCAGAATTCTGGCATATTTGTGGTTGAGGCTTTGATAAATATCCCCCGTAGTGAAATATTTATTTATAAAGAAATTGAAAATATTGTTATACTAAAACATTTTACCAATTTGAAATATTCGCTTAACACCATTGTTCTTCATGGGCTACTTGCTCATATCTGCATAAAAAAAGATATGTAGAATCTTCTAATTGGACCTAATATAACCAATATACATTTTTGGGGTTAGAAGATTCACTCATGAAATGAAAAATTGACTGGAATGGAGATCAATTGACTTTATTTATGGCATCAAATTGCCTCCGAAAATTTCTCTTCTGGAAAAAAAAAAATGATCTGATGGATGTTTCTCTGTATCTGCATCTCAGGATACAATATTTTAGTATTGTCTATTCTCAATTAAGCTTTTTTTTGTTGAGTAATTAAAAACAAAAACAAATTTTACATAGTTTACATTAACCATAACAAATTATTTTGTTGCAAAGTGGGGCTGCCCCTCGAGTCTTAAAATCATATAAAAGGGTTAATGGCTATCCAGCAGGACCATCTCACTTTTTCTTCCATTCAAGCACAGAGCAGATTAGTGCTTATTCCCCTCGTCTTCAGATCGTTACACATGACAAAACAAGTGCCCTAATTACAGCAAGAATTCCCAGCTCTGTCACCATGACAATTACTGCAACGAGGGCTCAATATCTGCAGTAGACGTTAAAGTATTACTGCAGTTGTGCTTGATAGTGTTCAATAGTCCCCTGGAGAAATCCCCAGATCCGTTATGTTGGGACTGTTTTTCCGTTGACAGAGTTCAAAAGTTTACTGCGCTGGACGTGATGAGAAAGGGCTTGTTGGTATTTAGGGACCAATATTTCAGCCTGATATTTTTTTTCTCAGTGAGTCTGTCCAAAATACTTTCAAGAGGGACTATTAATGTACATAAATATAGTAAATGAATCACCTTTGTTAAAGTAAATGTCTGTAAACATTGGTACAATTTGGTTAATTCTAAACATGGGAATACATTGACTAAATTAAACAAAGGAAATATTTGATAATGAGTTTTTTTCACAAAAATTAAACAGATTTTATTCTTATATATAAATGTTTATCTGCTTAAACATGTCTAGTGCTGCAGAATCTATTGGCCCTCTACAAACATAATCTCTTGGCCCTCTACAAATAAATAATGGTGAAAACATCAAATTCATGAGGCTTGTATCATACAAATAAAACCAATGTTTGTGCATTTCTATGAAATCCAAATAATGTTCTTAAATCTTTTTTTGATTTGCATTGCACCATATCTAAAACTTTTTTTTTAATTAATAGTTTTTACACTAATGACACCCAAGAAATACGCTCATTTGATATGATGACATGCAAATACTTATACATGTATACTGTATTTAGACAGCCACTATAAACCTTACAGAATTAGGAGAGTGTATGCTTAAAGAAAGAGACCACTAAATATTGAAGAATTATTGCTTTCATTGAACCTAACATCTGTGAATATTACCTGCATATGATGAATACTGTATTCCCTCCAAGGCAATCCCCCCTTTTGTGGATCATCCATCTTCCACAGATAGTTTTCCCTAATCCTTAATTTAAATGAAACTCTTGTCTGGTAGCTGTGATACCCTGAGGTGTCAGGTTTATAGGGTTGCTGTGATTATAGTAACTCATGTATTAGTTAGTGTAGGTCACATACTAAAGCACTTAAATCAAGGATCTTATGGAAATCTTATAGATAAGTAACAGCTTTTAAAAAATGTTGCCAACATGAAAAATAAAGCAGTATCCTTCTATTGAACGAAGCACAAGAACCCTCATTTAAGAGACAATGGCCTCTAGTTATCAAGCTCCATACGTACCTGCCTTCGCCGGCCCCAATACGCCCGCCTAAGCTCGCCTCACATTGTGGCCGCGGACCTGAATACGTTCGCCAAAGTTATCAAAAAAGCTGTCAAAAAGCTGCGCACCAAGTACGGAGTGATGAGCAGCGGACTGTGATAGTTATCACTCATCCGATCTCGCTGCTCTTCGGCTTTTTCCCAGCTTTATTGATAAGCTGCCACTAAGCACCCACACTAAACTACACTGTTCTACCCCCTATACCGGCGCCCCTGGAGCCCCCCCGCAACTAAATAAAGTTATTAACCCCTAAACCTCTGCTCCTAGACCCTGCCGCAACTATAATAAATGTATTAACGCCTAAACCGCCGCTCCTGGAGCCCTTTGCCACTCTAATAAACTGATTAACCCCTAAACCGCCGCTCCCGGACCCTGCCGCCACCTACATAATACCTATTAACCCCTATCCTGCCCCCCTATACCGCCGCCACCTATAAGAAATGTATTAACCCCTAAACCGCCGCTCCCGGAGCCCACCACCATTCTAATAAACTGATTAACCCCTAAACCGCCGCTCCCGGAACCCGCCGCCACCTACATAATACCTATTAACCCCTATCCTGCCCCCCTATACTGCCGCCACCTATAATTAATGTATTAACCCCTATCCTGCCAATCTCGTACCCCGCCTCAACTAAATAAATTGTTTAACCCCTAAACCGCCGCTCCCGGATCCTGCCGCCACCAATATTAAATTTATTAACCCCTAATCTGCCCCCCCTACACCGTCACCACCTATAATAAATTTATTAACCCCTATCCTGCCCCCCTATACCGCCGCCATCTATGTTTAACTAATTAACCCCTAAACATAAGTCTAACACTAACCCTAACACCCCCCTAACTTAAATATTATTTTAATAAATCTAAATAAAAATTACTCTAAAAAAAACCCTAATCTGCCCCCCATACACCGCCGCAACTATATTAATGTATTAACCCCTAAACCTAAGTCTAACACTAACCCTAACACCCCCTAACTTAAATATAATTTAAATAAATCGAAATAAATTATTCCTATTTAAAACTAAATACTTACCTATAAAATAAACCCTAAGATAGCTACAATGTAATTAATAATTACATTGTAGCTATTTTAGATTTATATTTATTTTACAGGTAACTTTGTATTTATTTTAACTAGGTAGAAAAGTTATTAAATAGTTATTAACTATTTAATAACTACCTAGCTAAAAGAAATACAAAATTACCTGTATAATAAATCATAAATCCTAACCTAAGTTACAATTAAACCTAACACTACACTATCAATAAATAAATTAAATTAATTAACTACATACCTACAATTAAATACAATTAAATAAACTAAGTTACAAAAAATAAAAAAAAATAAGTTACAAAAAATAAAAAATATTACATGATTTTTAAGCTAATTACACCTAATCTAAGCCCCCTAAAAAAATAACAAAGCCCCCCAAAATAAAAAAATGCCCTACCCTATTCTAAATTACAAAAGTTAACAGCTCTTTTACCAGCCCTTAAAAGGGCCTTTTGCGGGCATGCCCCAAAGTAAACAGCTCTTTTGCATTTTACAAAAAATACAACCCCCCAACATTAAAACCCACCACCCACATACCCCTACTCTAACCCAAACCCCCCTTAAATAAACCTAACACTACCCCCCTGAAGATCACCCTACCTTGAGATGTCTTCACCCAGCCGGGCACCAGTGGTCATCCGATCCGTCCAGTAGTCTTCATCCGATGGACCAAAAGAGGGCATCCGGAGCGGCAGAAGTCTTCATCCTATCAGGGCAGAAGAGGACATCCGGACCGGCAGACATCTTCATCCAAGCGGCATCTTCTATCTTCATCCATCCAACGAGGAGCGGCTCCATCTTCAAGACCTCTGGCGCGGAACATCCTCCTTGACCGACGACTAGACGACGAATGAAGGTTCCTTTAAGTGACGTCATCCAAGATGGCGTCCCTCAAATTCCGATTGGCTGATAGGATTCTATCAGCCAATCGGAATTAAGGTAGGAAAAATCTGATTGGCTGATTGAATCACCCAATCAGATTCAAGTTCAATCGGATTGGCTGATTCAATCAGCCAATCAGATTGAGCTTGCATTCTATTGGCTGCTCGGAACAGGTGCAGATGTCTCCCATAGGAATCAATGGAATGTCAGGCAGCAGCGAACATGAACTTTCGCTATGGTCAGACTCTCATTGATTCTTATGGGATCCGCCGCCTCCAGGGCAGCGGATTGAAAACCAGGTACGCTGGGCCGGAAAAGTGCCGAGCGTACCTGCTAGTTTTTTGATAACTAGCAAAAGTAGTCAGATTGTGCCGAACTTGTGTTTGGAACATCTGGAGTGACGTAAGAATCGATCTGTGTCGGACTGAGCCCGGCGGATCGAAGCTTACGTCACTATATTCTACTTTTGTCGGTGTGTAGGGCTTGATAACTAAGGCGAATCAGCCTCGCCACAAATACGCTGCGGAATTCAAGCGTATTTGAGGTTGACGGCTTGATAACTAGAGGCCAATGTCTTTCATATTTTTGTAAAGGCACAGCGCCCATTAAAGCTATTTTTTATAATATATAGTTCCCCCATATATCTAGAGATGCTTCTATAGTTCCGGCATATATCTAGAGATGCTTCTATTTCAAATTAAAATGCAGCCATGCACATTTCAGTTTTGACCTTTAAAGGGACAGTCTACACCAAAATTGTTATTGTTAAAAAAGATAGATAACGCCTTTACTACCAATTCCCCAGCTTTGCATAACCAACATTGTTCTTTTAATATATTTTATAACATTTTAACCACTTTATTTCTGCCTGTTTCTAAGTCTCTTATCACATGCTTTTTATTAGCTTTCACAAGAGACTGCTGGTTCATGTGGGCCACATAGATAACATTGTGCTCTCTCTCGTGGAGTTGTAGCTGACACTGCACTAATTGGCTAAAATGCAAGTCAATATATAATAAATAAATAGCCATGTGATAAAGGGGGGGTGTCAGAAGAGGCTTAGATACAAGGTAATCACAGAGGTAAAAAGTATATTAATATAACCGTGTTGGTTGTGCAAAGCTGCGGAATGGGTAATAAAGGGATTATCTATCTTTCTAAATAATAAAAATGTTGGAGTAGACTGTCCCTTTAAATTGAAATGTGTATGTGTTAAATTTTTACCATTCAATGATCATTTAAATTTTTGCTTTGCATGCCCTCTTTTTTGTGTTATATTATTTGGCCTCACTGTGCTGTCAACATTATTTGCTGCCTTTAAATTTCATTTTGCTTTCAGTAAAAAATTGTATGCACCATCTGATTGGCTGTCTCTCATATGGTAACAACAAATATGATCGGGAGGGTTCTGAACCAAAGGGCATTGGTTGGAAAATCTTTTAGAGGCATTGGCATAATCTACATTGATTGTAGAATCTATGATTTATGGTTTTGGTGGATGGTAATGTGTCTGCCAGTAACTTCAGCTTGGTTAGACCCTCCCAAGAAATTGCTGGCAAATGTTTGCCATAAAATTAATTTAATATAAAAAAACATCAGCATACATTTTAAGGCAGAGACATGTATTTTATCACACTTTTTACATGGGGTGTTATAAATTAGAAAGTATCATGCTTCTTTATTTTGTATGGCACTTTTGATAGCATGAAGAGCAGTGGCATAACTAATGTTGGTGTCACCCGTTATAGTAACTCATGGTGTCAACCCCTCCCATGAAACAAACACACTCTCACACTCACACTTTGTCTCACACTATCACACTTTAACACAAATTCTCTCACACACAAAGACACTTAGTGGCCTAATTATCAAACTCTGAATGGAGCTTGATGCCCCTGTTTCAATGCGAGCCTTTAGGCTCGCCGGAAACAGCTATTATGAAGCAGCAGTCTTAAGACCACTGCTCCATAACTGGTCCTCTGCCTCTGAGGCTGCGGTCTGCAATCTGCCCGATACGATCGGGCTGATTGATACCCCCTATTGGCCACAAATCTGCAGGGGGCGGCATTGCACAAGCAGTTCTGGTTAACTGCTTGTGCAATGTTAAATGCTGATAGCGTTTGTCTGTATGTATGATATAATACGCTACAGCGTATCATGCTGGACAGACATTGATAAATTTGCCCCTTATTGTTTCACACACAGGCCCCTATTTATCAAGCTGTCAACCGCAAATACGCTGTAATTCTGCAGCGTAATTGTGGAGATCTTTATTTGCCTTATTTATCAAAGGCTACAGTCCGGCAAAAGTAGAATTTTGTGACGTAACATACGATCCGCCGGTCTCAGTCCGACACAGATTGATGCTTATGTCATTACAGATATTCCGAATATAAATTCGGCACTATCTGACTACTTTTGCTAGTTATCAAATAACTGCCAGGTACGCTCACCACTATTCCGGCCCAGCGTACCTGGCTTTCAATCCGCCGCCTTAGGAATCAATGGGAGTCTGAAAGCAGCGAAAGCTTATGTTTGCTGCTGCCAGATATCCCATTGATTCCTATGGTATAATAAAAGTTATGTTACACCTAACACCCTAACATGTACCCGAGTCTAAACACCCATAATCTGCCGCCCGACACCGCCGACACCTAAATAAAAGTTATTAAGCCCTAATCTGCTGCTCCCGACACTGCCGCCACCTAATAAAGTTATTAACCCCTATCCCGCCGCTCCCGGAGCCCAACGCAACTAAATAAATATATTAACCCCTAAACCCCTGGCCTCCCACATCACTACCACTTACTAAACCTATTAACCCCTAAACCGACAGTCCCCCACATCGCCATAAACTAAATTAAACTATTAACCCCTAAACCTAACAACCCACTAACCTTACATTAAATATTAACTCATCCCTATCTTATAATAAATTTAAACTTAACTTTAGATTTAAATTAAACTATATTAAACTATTAATTAATCTACCCTAACTGTTATACTAAATTACATTAAACTATATTAAACTAATAATTAATCTACCCTAACTGTTATACTAAAATTATATTAAACTATATTAAACTAATTAATTTAATCTACCCTAACTGTTATACTAAAATTACATTAAACTACAAATTAAATTAAATATATTATATATTTAAACACCTAACTCTACTCAAATAGTTTAAATCTACAATAAAAAATTACAAAGTTACAAAAAACTAACTAAGTTACAAAAAATAACAAACACTAAGTTACACAAAAAATAAACACTAAGTTACAAAAATAAAAAAATCCCTTAGCCTACAATAAACTACAAATAGCCCTTAAAAGGGCCTTTTGCGGGGCATTGCCCCAAAGTAATCAGCTCTTTTACTGTAAAAAAAAATTACAAATACCCCCCAACAGTAAAACCCACCACCAACACAACCAACCCCCCCAAATAAAAAGCTAATCTAAAAAAACCTAAGCTCCCCATTGCCACGAAAAGGGTATTTCGATGGGCATTGCCCTTAAAAGGGCATTTAGCTCTATTGCAGCCCAAGACCTAATCTAAAACTAAAACCCACCCAATAAACCCTTAAAAAATCCTAACACTAACCCCAGAAGATTTACTTACAGTTTTGAAGATCCAACATCCATCCTCCAAGAAGCCGGGAGAAGTCCTCAGCCAATAGAATGCGAGATCAATCCTATTGGCTGATTGGATCAACCAATAGGATGAAAGCTCAATCCTATTGGCTGATTTCAACAGCCAATAGGATTTTTTCAACCTTAATTACGATTGGCTGATAGAATTCTATAAGTCAATCGGAATCTAAGGGACGCCATCTTGGATGACGTCATTTAAAGGAAGCTTCATTCGTCGGTAGTCATCAGAAGAGGATGCTCCGCGTCGGATGTCTTGAAGATGGAGCCGCTCCGCGCCGGATGGATGAAGATAGAAGATGCCGTCTGGGTGAAGACTTCTGCAAGCTTGGATGAAGACTTCGGCCGCTTCATTGAGCACTTCTCCCGGCTTCTTGGAGGATGGATATCGGATCTTCAAAACTGTAAGTAAATCTTCTGGGGTTAGTGTTAGGATTTTTTAAGGGTTTATTTGGTGGGTTTTAGTTTTAGATTAGGTCTTGGGCTGCAATAGAGCTAAATGCCCATCCAAATGCCTCATCCAAATGCCCTTTTCGTGGCAATGGGGAGCTTAGGTTTTTTTAGATTATTTTTTATTTGGGGGGTTGGTTGTGTGGGTGGTGGGTTGTACTGCTGGGGGGTATTTGTAAAAAATTTTACAGGTAAAAGAGCTGATTACTTTGGGGCAATGCCCCGCTAAAGGCCCTTTTAAGGGCTATTTGTAGTTTATTGTAGGCTAGGGTTTTTTTTTATTTTGGGGGCCCTTAGATTAGATGTAATTAGTTTAAAGCTTTGATAATTTCTTTTTTATTTTTTGTAATTTAGTGTTTATTTTTTTGTGTAACTTTGTGTTTGTTATCTTTTGTAACTTAGTTAGTTTTTGTAACTTTTTAATTTTTTAGTGTAGATTTAAATTATTTGAGTATAGTTAATTTAATTTGTAGTTTATTGTAATTTTAGTATAAAAGTTAGGTTAGATACATTTTTCTTTAAATATAGTTTAATGTAATTGTATTATAATAGTTAGGGTAGGTTAATTATTAATTTAATATAGTTTAATGTAATTTTATTATAATAGTTACGGTAGGTTAATTATTAATTTAATATAGTTTAATATAATTTTTTTATAATAGTTAGAATAGGTTAATTAATAGTTTAATATAGTTTAATTTAAATCTAAAGGTAAGTTTAAATTGATTATAAGGTGGGGCTCAGTTAATATTTAATATAAAGTTAGCGGGTTGTTAGGTTTAGGGGTTAATAGGTTAATTTCGTTTATGGCGATGTGGAGGGCTGGCGGTTTAGGGGTTAATACATTTATTTAGTTGCGGTGAGCTCCGGGAGCGGCAGGATAGGGGTTAATAACTTTATTAGGTGGCGGCGATGTAGGGGGCAGCAGATTAGGGGTTAATAAGTATAATGTAGGTGGCGGTGGGCTCAGGGAGCGGAGGAATAGGGGTTAATAAGTTTATTAGAGTGGCAGTGGGCTCCGGAAGTGGCAATTTAGGGGTTAATAACTTTATTTAGTTGCGGCGGGGTCTGGGAGCGGCGGGATAGGGGTTAAGCAGTTTAGTATAGCGTGGGTGCTTAGTGACAGTATACAAATAAAGCTGGGAAAAAGCCGAAGAGCAGCGAGATTGATGACTGTTAGTTAACAACAGTCCGCTGCTCATTACCCCGTACTTGGTGCGCGGCTTTTTGACAGCTTTTTTGTTAAATATGGAGAACGTATTCAGGTCTGCGGCAGCGAAGTTAGGCGATGTCAGGCAAACGTATTAGTGCCGTTGAATGCAGCACAGTTGACGGCTTGACAAGTAGGCCCCACAGACTCACACCAACTAAGACTCTGACAAAGACACACACACACTCACGCACAAAGCCACTTACACACTCAAAAACACTCCCACATAAAGACACACACATGCCAGAGAGAAATAGCTGTAGCCATGTGCAATAAGTTACAAATGCACAATGTCACCTTTTTGGCTGTGGCTGTTTTGGAAATACACAGATATTCTGCAAAGGCAGAAATGTTAGCAGTTTGTGTCCACATGATACTGCAGGACAATGCTGCAGAAGAGTTATCACCAGGGGAAGACTGGCAACTTTTGGGGGCAAGTATAACCCAGTGACCAGGGAATAGCAACTAGCAATATTTTACATTTAAAAAGGGGGGTAAGCAAAACACATAACAAATTGTAAAGTTAGACTGCATAAAATAGTGTTTTAATGTAAACTGTATAGTGATAAAGAGTATCTATACACTGATAATGAGCAGGCTGAACTGTGTTATGTTGATGGGTATCTATAAACTGATAATGAACATGATGTGCTGTAAAATGATGTGAGTATCTATATATGCTGATAAAAGGCATGCTGTATAACATTATTGTGATCAGAGTCTATATGGTGATACTAGGCATACTGTGCTATATGTCAATGTCATTAGTACCTATATGCTAAAAAACTTTCTGGCTAAATAATTGCCATGATAGTAATTATTCTGAATAACCAGTTCTTCATTAGCTAACATTTTTAAAGTTTTCATAGTTATTTTATTAGTGAATTACAAGTTAGACATATTTAAAAGTATATTACTGTTAGGGGTAGAGGTCTGGTTTCAAAGCATGAAAAGTGGGAACCGGAGATACTGAATGTTTATAAGTGTAAAACCAAAAAACAGGATTACTATTTAGGCAAAAAAATACATTGGGCCCGATTTACCAATGTTTGGTGGACATGATACACTGTAGCGTATCATGTCTGCCAGACATCGCTGAATGACGACAGCATATGCTTTCGGCATTTATCATTGCAATCAGCTGCTAGCAGGGGGTGTCAATCAACCTGATCGTATAGGATTGATGTCCGCACGGAAACAGGGGCATGAGGGGCCCTTTGGCCCTTGATAAATCAGCCCCATTGTTTATTGTAGGTAATACAGAAAATAAAACATAAAGGGGCATATTTATCAAGCCCTCTAAAGACTGCTGCTCCATAGCTGCTCTGAGGCCGCGGACAGAAATCAACTTGATTGAATACGATCGGGTTGATTGACACCCCCTGCTAGCCGCAGATTGGCCACGAATCTGCAGGGGGCGGCATTGCACCAGCAGTTCACCAGAACTGCTGGTGCAATGATAGATGCCGACAGCCTATTCTGTCAGCATTTATCAATGTGCGGGGGACATGATAAGCTACTTTGTATCATGTGCACTCGCACATTGATAAATATGCACCAAATGAAAACTGTGACCAAGTTGTGCGCTAAACCAGGTGCATAAATAACGCAAAAAAAATAGCAGTACCGCACTTTCCATAGCGCTGCCATTACAAGTTACAAAAAAAAACCTTCTTGTGTTGTGCGGTATGGTGTGTTAAGCTCCATACCACACAAAAGCTATGTTCTGACTTCCCTCATAGACATCATTTCCCTCATAGACATCATTGGAGAAAAAGAAAAAAAACTAACATCTGCGATTGCGGAATGGCAATCACTATAACGCAATCCCCATTGATGTCTTTGGATACAAGAAAGTCTGTTATAAACCTAACATCAAAACATAAACTCCTAGTCTAAATACTCCTAATCCACCACTCCATGACATCACCAACACTAAACAAAGCTATTAACTCCTAAACCGCCGCCCTACCACGTCGACAACACTAAATAAGCATATTAACCCCTAATCCGGCACCCACCCTCATCGTTAACACCTAAATAAAACTATTAACACATAATCTGCCGAGCCTGCATCCCAAATGCTAAACTATATCTATTAACCCATAAACCGCCAAACACCCACAACTACCTAAATTAAACTATTAACCCCCTAAACCTAATACCCCCTAACTTTAAATTAAAGTTACAATATACCTTAAAATAAATAAAAACTTACCTAAGAAATAAAAATAAATAAGCTTAAACTGTAATAAAAGAGATAAGGAGAGAGATGGTAACACTCACAACATGTATCAGAAAGTAGATAAACACTCTTGTTATAGATTTCTGTTGTTCTCGGGACTTCCGTCCAGAAACCCCACTCACCCCTATTCCAGGATAATTCGCCCAACCAAGGGCTCAGTCAGACCGCCTGTGTGGATTTAGGTACGGCAGCTTAAAGACTCCAAAAGCGGGCTGGCCGGTATTTCACTTCGGCATGAACAAATGCGCTTGCTTCCTCGCTGAAACGTATAATCTTTAAACAGGCGGCAATAGGTCCGTAGGGACCGACTGTGTTGCAAGGTTTCCTCTCCAACGTGCAGGTATGCGTGCGTGAGTAGCGGGGGGCGGGGCTATCTTCACCCGGGGTTACAACATGAGGCAGGGCTGAGGGATCCGTGATCTGGTGTAGTAAGTCACAGGAGAAGAGAAGAGGCAGCGGATCCCAATTGAGAGTAAATAAAAATATATTCTTTATTAGACAATAAAGTTAAAAAGTTGCGTTCAGAGGGCAACAGGTGGGGTGCAAAAAGTAAGATAGGCGAGACACCAAATGGCTTACATGTTTCGACGCTCAGCCGTAATCATAGCCTGAAACATGTAAGCCATTTGGTGTCTCGCCTATCTTACTTTTTGCACCCCACCTGTTGCCCCTGAACGCAACTTTTTAACTTTATTGTCTAATAAAGAATATATTTTTATTTACTCTCAATTGGGATCCGCTGCCTCTTCTCTTCTCCTGTGACTAAACTATAATAAAACCTTACATTACTATTTAAAAAAAATATATACCAAAAATAAAAAACCTAAATTACAAAATTAAAAAATCATAACACTACGAAAAAAAACAAAAAAAAACTAACATTCCATAAAATAACAAAGTCTAAAATTACGAAAAAATAAAAAAATTTAAGATTGCAAAAAATAATAAATGAAATTATCCAAAATAAAAAAATTAAATTACCTAATACAAAAAAGCCACCCCAAAATGAAAACACACCCTAACAATAAACTACCAATAGCCCTTAAAGGGCCTTTTGTAGGGCATTACCCTGAAGAAATCAGCTCTTTTACATAAAAAATACAAGTTACCCCATAACAGTACCAAATTACAAAAAAATACAAATTACCCCTACCCACCCAGCTTCCCAAAATAAAAAAAAGACCGAACTCTAAAAAACACCTAAGCTATCCATTGCTCTTTAGTGCCCATTAAAAAACAAAAGAAGTCCTAATCTAAAAATAAACCAACACCAAAAAAACAATAAACTAACACTATCCCCGAAATAGGTACTCCTTTTTTCATCCCGGTGGCCCGGAGTGAAAGTGGCGAAGAGCAGGAACAATGGCCGTACAGACATCAGCGGAACAGATCCTCTTCATGTTTTACTGTTAGGGGGTAATTTGTATTTTTTTATGTAAAAGAGCTGATTTCTTCAGGGCAAGGCCCTAGAAAAGGCCCTTTTAAGGGCTATTGGTAGTTTATTGTTAGATATGGGAATGTTTTTATTTTGGGGTGGCTTTTTTATAGGGGTATTAGATTAGGTTTAATTTTTTATTTTGGATAATTTTGTTTAGTATTTTTTGTAATCTTAGATTTTTTTATTTTTCGTAATGTTATTTTTTTATTTTTTCGTAGTGTTAGGATTTTTTAATTTTGTAATTTAGTTTTTTTATTTTTGGTATATTTTTTTTTTTAAATGATAATCAAATAGATTACGAGTTTTGAGCGCTATAGGGAAATTAATGAACACAACAAAAGTGGGGTTATTTAATCCCCTATAGCGCTGCCATTACAAGTTTTAGAAAACCAGGCTTGTGTGTGCGATATGGTTGTGTTGAGCTCGCTAACACACCATAAACAAATGTGCTTGTGCACGTTTTCCCCATAGACATCAATGGGAAGAGCGGGTCAGAAAAAAACCTAACACCTGCGATCACGGAAAGAAAAGCTCAGTAACACAGCCTCATTGATGTCTATGGGGAAAAAGAAAATACGGTTTAAACCTAACACCCTAACATAAACCCTGAGTCTAAACACCCCTAATCTGCTGCCCCCGACATCGCCGATGCCTGGCTATAGTTATTAACCCCTAATCTGCCGCTGCCTATATCGCCGCCACTTAAATAAAGGTATTAACCCCTAATCTGTCACTCCTGATATCTCCGCCACTATACTAAAGTTATTAACCCCTATTCCGCCGCAACCCAAACATCACTGCAACTATATTAAAGTTATTAACCACTAAACCTCTGGCCTCCCACATCACTACCACTAAATAAACCTATTAACTACTAAACCGCCCCTAAACTAAATAAACCTATTAACCCCTAAACCGCCAGCCTCCCACATTGCAACAACCTAAATTAAACTATTAACCCCTAACCCTAAAGTAACCCTAACCCTAACGTAAACCTAACCCTAACACCCCTAACTTTAACATAATTAAAATAGAGCTAAATTAAACTTATAATTATTAACTAAATAAACTTATTAACCCCTAAACCACCAGCCCCCCACATCGCAACAACCTAAATTAAACTATTAACCCCTACACCTACCCCGAAACCTAACCCTAACACCCCCTAACTTTAACATAATTAAAATATATCTAAATTAAATTTACAATTATTAACTAAATAATACCGATTTAACTAAATACATGCTTACCTGTTAAATAAAACCTAAGCTAGCTGCAATATAACTAATAGTTATATTGTAGCTAGCTTAGGTTTTATTCTTATTTCACAGGTAAGTTTGTATTTAGTTTTAAATAGGTAGACTAGTTAGTGAAAAATAGTTATTATTACCTAGTTAAAATAAATACAAACTTACCTGTGAAATAAAACCTAAGCTACCTTACACTAAAACCTGAAATTACAAAAAATAAAAAAACCTACCATTACAAAAAATAAAAAAACCTACCATTACAAAAAAATAAAAAACCTACCATTACAACAACAAAAAACGAAATTATCCAAAATAATAACAATTATTCCGGAGAAATCTCTTATTACAAACTTAGGCCTAGATTTGGAGTTCGGCGGTAAAAGGGCTGCTAACGCTCCGCTGGCTTTTTTCTGGCCACACCATAAATTTAACTCTGGTATCGAGAGTTCAAACAAATGCTGCGTTAGGCTCCAAAAAAGGAGCGTAGAGCATTTTTACCGCAAATGCAACTCTCGATACCAGAGTTGCTTACGGACGCGGCCGGCCTCAAAAACGTGCTCGTGCACGATTCCCCCATAGGAAACAATGGGGCTGTTTGAGCTGAAAAAAAACCTAACACCTGCAAAAAAGCAGCGTTCAGCTCCTAACGCAGCCCCATTGTTTCCTATGGGGAAACACTTCCTACGTCTGCACCTAACACTCTAACATGTACCCCGAGTCTAAACACCCCTAGCCTTACACTTATTAACCCCTAATCTGCCGCCCCCGCTATCGCTGACCCCTGCATATTTTTTTAAACCCCTAATCTGCCGCTCCGTAAACCGCCGCAACCTACGTTATCCCTATGTACCCCTAATCTGCTGCCCTAACATCGCCGACCCCTATATTATATTTATTAACCCCTTATCTGCCCCCCTCAACGTCGCCGACACCTGCCTACACTTATTAACCCCTAATCTGCCGAGCGGACCTGAGCGCTACTATAATAAAGTTATTAACCCCTAATCCGCCTCACTAACCCTATCATAAATAGTATTAACCCCTAATCTGCCCTCCCTAACATCGCCGACACCTAACTTCAATTATTAACCCCTAATCTGCCGACCGGAGCTCACCGCTATTCTAATAAATGTATTAACCCCTAAAGCTAAGTCTAACCCTAACACTAACACCCCCCTAAGTTAAATATAATTTTTATCTAACAAAATAAATTAACTCTTATTAAATAAATGATTCCTATTTAAAGCTAAATACTTACCTGTAAAATAAATCCTAATATAGCTACAATATAAATTATAATTATATTATAGCTATTTTAGGATTAATATTTATTTTACAGGTAACTTTGTAATTATTTTAACCAGGTACAATAGCTATTAAATAGTTAAGAACTAATTAATAGTTACCTAGTTAAAATAATAACAAAATTACCTGTAAAATAAGTCCTAACCTAAGATATAATTAAACCTAACACTACCCTATCAATAAAATAATTAAATAAACTACCTACAATTACCTACAATTAACCTAACACTACACTATCAATAAATTAATTAAATACAATTCCTACAAATAAATACAATTAAATAAACTAGCTAAAGTACAAAAAATAAAAAAGATCTAAGTTACAGAAAATAAAAAAATATTTACAAACATAAGAAAAATATTACAACAATTTTAAACATTTTACAGGCAAAAGAGCTGAAATTCTTGGGGCATGCCCCGCAAAGGGCCCTGTTCAGGGCTGGTAAGGTAAAAGAGCTTGTAACTTTTTTAATTTAGAATAGGGTAGGGAATTTTTTATTTTGGGGGGCTTTGTTATTTTATTAGGGGGCTTAGAGTAGGTGTAATTAGTTTAAAATTGTTGTAATATTTTTCTTATGTTTGTAAATATTTTTTTATTTTCTGTAACTTAGATCTTTTTTATTTTTTGTACTTTAGCTAGTTTATTTAATTGTATTGATTTGTAGGAATTGTGTTTAATTAATTTATTGATAGTGTAGTGTTAGGTTAATTGTAGGTAATTGTAGGTAGTTTATTTAATTATTTTATTGATAGGGTAGTGTTAGGTTTAATTATATCTTAGGTTAGGACTTATTTTACAGGTAATTTTGTTATTATTTTAACTAGGTAACTATTAAATAGTTCTTAACTATTTAATAGCTATTGTACCTGGTTAAAATAATTACAAAGTTGCCTGTAAAATAAATATTAATCCTAAAATAGCTATAATATAATTATAATTTATATTGTAGCTATATTAGGATGTATTTTACAGGTAAGTATTTAGCTTTAAATAGGAATCATTTATTTAATAAGAGTTAATTTATTTCGTTAGATAAAAATTATATTTAACTTAGGGGGGTGTTAGTGTTAGGGTTAGACTTAGCTTTAGGGGTTAATACATTTATTAGAATAGCGGTGAGCTCCGGTCGGCAGATTAGGGGTTAATAATTGAAGGTAGGTGTCGGCGATGTTAGGGAGGGCAGATTAGGGGTTAATACTATTTATGATAGGGTTAGTGAGGCGGGTTAGGGGTTCATAACTTTATTATAGTAGCGCTCAGGTCCGCTCGGCAGATTAGGGGTTAATAAGTGTAGGCAGGTGGAGGCGACGTTGAGGGGGGCAGATTAGGGGTTAATAAATATAATATAGGGGTCGGCGATGTTAGGGGTAGCAGATTAGGGGTACATAGGGATAACGTAGGTGGCGGCGATTTGCGGTCGGAAGATTAGGGGTTAATTATTTTAAGTAGCTTGCGGCGACGTTGTGGGGGGCAAGTTAGGGGTTAAGAAATATAATATAGGGGTCGGCGGGGTTAGGGGCAGCAGATTAGGGGTACATAAGTATAACGTAGGTGGCGGTCGGCAGATTAGGGGTTAAAAATTTAAATAGAGTGGCGGCGATGTGGGGGGACCTCGGTTTAGGGGTACATAGGTAGTTTATGGGTGTTAGTGTACTTTAGGGTACAGTAGTTAAGAGCTTTATAAACCGGCGTTAGCCAGAAAGCTCTTAACTCCTGCTTTTTTCAGGCGGCTGGAATTTTGTCGTTAGAGCTCTAACGCTCACTTCAGAAACGACTCTAAATACCAGCGTTAGAAAGATCCCATTGAAAAGATAGGCTACGCAAATGGCGTAGGGGGATCTGCGGTATGGAAAAGTCGCGGCTGAAAAGTGAGCGTTAGACCCTTTCCTGACTGACTCCAAATACCAGCGGGCGCCCAAAACCAGCGTTAGGAGCCTCTAACGCTGGTTTTGACGGCTACCGCCGAACTCCAAATCTAGGCCTATATGTGTGACCAAGACGGAGGCCTACTCCCTTAATATTCCGCAGCATGAAAGGGAAGAGATCCAGCTTGCTTACTCCTTCAAGTGGTCCTGCAAAGCAGTTCGCCACTTGGGAGTCTTTCTCTCCCATAAAAAGTCTGTGGTGATCAAAGAAAACTTTGAAAAGCTGCTAACAGCCGTCACTTCGGAGCTTCACTCTAAAAGATATAGTGAAATATCCTGGATGGGCAGAATAGCGGCTCTTAAAATGATGATCTTACCAAAGATTACCTACCTGTTCCCCTGCATTCCGATGCCAGTTCCATATACATTGATTAGGAAGTTTCAGACCCTCTTTAACTCATACACTTGGCAGGATAAAAGACCCCGGGTGGCTGCACACATCCTGCAGATGCCGATAGAGAAGGGAGGCCTTGGCCTCCCTAGCGTTCGGAAATATTATGAAGCGGCAATGCTACAGCATAGAGTAAAGATCTCCCCCCAACAAGGTGGAGAGATTTAGAGCAGGCCTCACTGCCAGCTTACGTCTATCTCGAAGATTTGCTTTGGCTACCCCCACACTGGCAAGCCAAAGTTCATGTCGCCAACAACATAGTGAAAGGATGTCAAGAAGCTTGGAAAAAGCTGCGTCATAACAAACTGGTGGCCCCGCACCCCTCACCAATACATCCAATAAGGGCCCTTCTAGTGGGGCTACTTAATACACATCTTAGCGCATGGGCTACTACGGGCATAAACACAGTGGGTGACTTTTACTGCAACGGACACTTAAGAACGCATAGAGACATGCTGAGCCTCCCTACACTAACTCCCAAACACCAATTTGACCTACTGAGACTCCGTACACTGTTGAAATCCTGGGGCTTCCTAGACGAACCATTGAGAGACCTGACTATTTGGGAGACACGATGGACAACCAATACCCAGCAACATAAACCCCTCACAGTACATTATCACTGTCTTATTGAAGAAGAGACTACTCCAAAAACAATTCATATGACTGCATGGGAGAGAGACTTGCAGGCCACATTTCCACCAGACGCCTGGAGCAAGGCCATTAGCTTAACGAAAAAAGCAACCCATTGTGTTACTCTCTATGAGTTATACTTCAAAATAATCACCAGATGACACTTAGTACCCACAAAACTACAGAAGCTTTTTCCTGACCACTCACAACAGTGTTGGAGGGAGTGTGGAGAGCCGGGGTCCCCCATCCATGTCTGGTGGACCTGCCCTAAACTGACGACTTACTGGCAGAAAATCGAAAAGATCTGTAAAGACTTAGAGCTAGCGCCAACCTTGAGTCCAGCCCTAGCCATACTGCACCTAGGTATGGACAAGCTCCCCAAAACCAAGCAAAAGCTCTTGATATATATCCTCCTCTCTGCTAAATTGCTAATAGCCAGGAATTGGAAAAAGAGTCAACCCCCCAGAATACAGAGTGTAATTGAGGGAGTGAACTATATCAAAAATATGGAAAATTACGTGGCTAGAGAACAAGGGCAATTACATAATTACTGCCTAATTTGGGAACGGTGGGAATCCATGTTGACTCACCTAACTCCCACTTGAACCCTCAGAAATAGGAAGATATATAGAAATACGTTTCTTCTAGCTACCCCAACTTCCAACCTCCTCAAATGCCCCTCTCCCCCCACACCTTCCCAGAAACCAAGACAGAAGCCCAATATCCTCACTAGCAGATAATGAGCGGAGAGGGGTCGGAAGGCCCCTCCATACTAATAGGAAACTGTGATGTAACATGATAGTTAAAACCACACTACTTAATCACTTCCATTGACTGGATTGCTGTTCTAAGGATAACACCTTTATAGAACGATGATATACGATTGTATACCCATGAAAGTTTACTATATATATAAAAGGTGACCTCTGTAAAAACGAGGACTCCCTTGCAGGGAGAAACTTGCATTATCATTGGTATTCTACAGTTACTGAACCTTGCACATGTAAATATACTTTTTATGCTTTATTGATTTTTGATGTTGTATATATCTTTACTGGAGAAAAGTAATCTGTTAACGATATGTCCTCAATAAAAAAATGTTTAATAAAAATAAAAAAAAATAACAATTATTCCAATTCTAAAATAAACTACCAAGGGCCCATAAAAGGGCCTTTTGGAGGGCCCTTAAAAGGGCCTTTTGTAGGGCATTGCCCTAAGTTAAACAGCTCTTTTGCTACAAAAAACAAACACCCCCTAACAGTATACAAACCCCCACACCCCCAAACTACCAAGGGTCCTTAAAAGGGCCTTCTGTAGGCATTGCCCTAAAGATAATAGCTCTTTTCCTACAAAAGAAAAACAAACACCCCTTTTAAAAAAATACATTACACAAAATTACAAACAAATTATCAAAAATAATAAAAATTACAAATACAAATTACCCCCTAACAGTACCAAATTACAAAAAAATACACATTGAGGATCCAGTATAAAGCAGCGACCGTATGAAGAGGATGCTCCGAGCCAGATGTCTTCAGGATGGACCTGCTCTGCGCCATCAGGATCAAGATAGAAGATGCCGTCTGGATGAATATTGAAGAGGCCGTCTGGATGAAGACTTCTCACAGCTTGGATGAGGAACTCTCCACCAGGATGAATATTGAAGAGGCAGCCTGGATGAAGACTTCTCGCCGCCTGGATGAGCACTTTTCCGCCGGGATGAAGATCGTTCAAGCGGGACTTCAAAAACTGTAAGTGGATCGTCTTTGGGTTAGTGTTAGGTTTTTGAAAAGGTTTTTTTGGGTGGGTTTTATTTTTAGATTAGGGTTTGGGCAGTAAAAGAGCTAAATGTCCTTTTAAGGGTAATGCCCATCCAAGTGCCCTTTTCAGGGCAATGGGTAGCTTAGTTTTTTTTAGTTTTAGGTTTTATATTTTGGGGGGATGGCTGGTTGGTGGGTTTTACTGTTGGGGGGGTCTTTGTATTTTTTTATTACAGGTAAAAGAGCTATTATCTTTGGGGCAATGCCCCACAAAAGGCACTTTAAGGGCCATTGGTAGTTTATTGCAGGCTAGGGTTTTATTTATTTTTGGTGGGCTTTTTTATTTTGATAGGGCTATTAGATTAGGTGTAATTCTTTTTTATATTTGATACTTTCGTTTGTTATTTTCCGTAATTTAGTGGGGTTTTTTTTTTTTTGCAATTTAGTTTTTGTTTTGTTTTTGTAAGTAGATACTTTGTAATTTTTAGAGTAGTGTTAGGATTTTTTTAATGGGTATTTTAGTTTATTTATTTGGTAGTTAGTTTAATTTTAGTTTAATAGTTATATTAGTTTAATTATTAGTTTAAACTTACGGCTAGATTTAGAGTTCGGCGGTAGATGGGCTGTTAACGCCACGCGTGTTTTATGTCTAACGCACGTCATTGTTTGACTCCGGTATTTAGAGTTAATATAAGACCATCTAACGATGCTCCTAACGCGTGTATGTCACACGCGTAATCCTGCCCGCGTTAGACAGTCTCCCATAGAGATCAATGGGAAAGGCAAAAAATAGCTTTTTTTACCTAACACTCGATCTCGCGAGAATACGCACAGCTCGGTCATATGACGCATACCACATCATGCACAACAATAACACGCCGCAAATGTCACAACATCAATCAATCAACAAAGCACACAAGCATTACACATTCACAAGCAGGGGAAGTTTTAATACTATTTATACGGGGAATACGCATATACTTTAAGATGCGGAAAATCGCACAATAACAACAAGGATTAAAAAATATATACATACACTAAAAAAAAAATCGCATTCAATATCATTATATATTATGAAAAACATACATATACAACACTTCACGAAGAACACACCATCGCAAATTCACATTTAAAAAGAATACTATTGGACAATGTTAGAGAAAACGACCACTATGACATCATCGCATTCTACACATTCCACAAATACCAACTCAAAATGAGCATGCGCAAATTAACACACCTAATACACATTGCAATAATATTAATTGCTAATAAAGCACACCTGAACACTAATTACAATGGAAATTGGGACATCATTAAACATTTACACAGGGTATATAAGCACCACACAAGCAGGGCTTCTTTGACTGTGTTGCTGGTGGGTCTTTGGAGATTTAAGAATAGAGATTTTGCGATTTTTTGAGAGTGAGTTAGTGTTAGTGTGAGAGAGTCAGTTGGTAGTGTTAGCGTGAGAGAGTCAGTTGGTAGTGTTAGCGTGAGATAGTCAGTTGGTAGTGTTAGCGTGAGATAGTCAGTTGGTAGTGTTAGCGTGAGAGAGTGAGTGAGTTAGTGGGAGTTAGCGGGAGTGGGAGAGAGTCTGTTAGTGGGAGCGTGAGTGAGTTAGTGGGAGTTATTAGTGATAGTTGTTAGTGTGAGCGTCAGTTAGTGGTAGTTAGTGAGCGTTAGTGGGAGTGTTTGTTATTGAGAATTAGAAGTAGTGTTAGTTAGCGAGCGAGTGATTTATCTGTACACTTAACACATTTACACGCAAACACATTCAATACATACATACACTTATCAATAACACTACATACACTCCATACCCCCTACCCCCTCATACTACACTCCATACCCCATTCCTTGTAGTCCCATTCCCTTTCATCCCATTTACTCTTATCCCATACCCCATACCCATCCCATACCCATCCCCTAGTTACATTTAGTTTACATATCCTCCTTTTAGTCTTATTCTTTTCGTTTATTTAAATACTCCTTACCCTCTTTGTTTTTTTTTACATCCCTCACACTTTAAGCACCTTTTTTGTCTTTTTAGTTCTTTATTTTGACCCCCTTTCATTTCATCACACTCACTTTTTTTTTATTATTTGGGGTTTAGTTTAGGGAGGAGATGGAGGCCAGGCAGGGGACAGGTAGAGGGGGGAGTAGAGGGAGGGGGAGAGGAACAGGGCAGGAAGGGGGGCAGGAAGGGGGGCAGGAAGCGGGGGTGGAAGCGGTGGGTGGACCCAGCCACTTGGTTCAAGATGACCAAGTGGCTGGGCCCAGTGGCGGTCAGAGTAGGGCTTCACAGTCCGGGAAACAGAGGGCATCGTCACAGGGGAAGGCCAAGGCGACTAGGGAGGCGAGGTTTACGATGGAGGAGAAGGAGGCCCTCGTAGAGGCCTATATGGCCAGGTATAGGATGCTGCAGCACCAGAAGACTACCCCGACTGACAGGAGGAGGCTCTGGAACGAGATTCGGAATGCAGTCAATGCAGTGGGTTGCCGGAACCGGGATATGGATTCCATCAAACATCGGTACCGGGACTGTAAACTTGAACTTAAAAAAAAGTTAAGCCTGGAGGCCCGACATGCCGCAGGGACCGGTGGCGGCCCTGCCCTTGAAATGGAGTACTGCAGATGGGAGGAAATGTTGCGGCCCAGCATCTCCGAGGTGGAAGTAGTCGGTATCGGAGGAATCGATACCGGGAACCTGCCACTCTCATCTGACGGTAAGCTCATTGAACAATAATTTCACATACGAATGTATTTCAATGGACACTATACGCAAACATTTACTTTCATGATTGAGGTAGCGAATACAATTTGACAAAACATTCAAATGTACTTATATTACATAATTTGATTCATTCTTGAGATATATTTTAATGAAGAAATAGCCATGCACACGGTGAAACAATCACAGGAGGCAGCTATATTCAGCTAACAATCAGAATATTATAAACATATTTAGATATGCTTTTCAGCAAAGAATATCCAGAGAATGAAGCTAATTAGATAACAAAAGTACATTCGAAAGTTGATACTAAATGTATGCTTATAAATCATGAAAGATAAAACATTGGGTTTCATGTGTTAAGGATCCGATTAATGCTATTACGCTGTTTACACGCATTCTATTACTTAGCGGTTACATCAGTATCTAGGCTATAGGTTAGGTGTGCATTTAAACAGACTGAAAACAAACGCAAAAACATTCACATTGACCAGATATCACAAACACTGTTTAGAAAAAGCGGAAATAGAATTGATTGTTTGTTAGATTTCAAAGTGGATTAATGATTCTGCATTTGTAATTGTATCGTAAGCTAAGTCATTTAAACCTTTATTTGCAAATATGCTAATATATACATTTCTTTTTTTATTTTTTTTTTAATATACAGAGTCTGGGGACGAGGCAGCACAGCCTCCTGCATCTCCCCGGGATGAGAGTGGTGGTGAGGAATTCCCACTTCGGAGGGAAGAGGCCCCCCGTGACGAACAGCGCACGGGAGATGATCAAGAGGCCCCGGAAGCACAGGAGGATGCCGCTGAACCCGCGGAACCCGAGGTCCCTCAAAGACCCGCACTCCGCCGTGCACGGGCACCCCGCCGTGCACGGGTTCAACAGGCACAACAAGAAGAAATAGCGGAGGTGCGGGTTCTACTGGAGTACATAGACCAGATGCGTACCTCCCGGATAGAAAACATAGAAGGACGACGCAGAATACTTGATGGGCAGAATCAAATAATTCAAGGCCAAAACGAAATAATCAGTATACTGAATACAATACAAGAAGGACAAACAAGAATGTTCAATCTTCATCAGGAAATGTTCACATTTTTCCGGGAGGCGCATGCTGGTCTACCTCCTGTTGCTGGGCCTCTTGTTGCTGGGCCTCTTGCTGCTGGGCCATCTCCTCCTGCCGGCCCATCTCATCCTCCTCCTCAGCCATCTACTCCTCCTCCTCCTCAGCCATCTTCTCCTCCTCAGCCATCTTCTCCTCCTCCTCCTCAGCCATCTACTCCTCACCTTGGTCGTCCCAGTACTCTTCCTTCCACTCCTCCCACAACAGCTCCAAGGAGGACTCTTCGGAGTCGGCAGTTGCCTCTCCCAGAGCCTCAGCCCCGTGGGAAGAGGGGAAGGAAGAGGAAGTAAGTATTTTTTTCCATCTTAAATTTTTTTTTTTGGGTAATGGATAGGTATGTGATGATGTGGTTTTCATACACTTGTGGACCACACTCTGTATATAATCGACTTCTATGGGACCGGGTCCATGGAGGAAGATTCTTTGCAGAGTGTGGGTTATAAGTGTGTGAAAACCACATCATCACATACCTATCCTTGTTCATGATATTGATTGGTTTCTGTGATGTGATGTCCAAACTGTTTCCCGAATCGCTAACTAAATTACCATAACAATTATCCATGATGGCATATTACTGTTTGAATGCCAATAACACAGCTTAAAGGGACAGTCAGAAAATTATTGATTACAAAGAAAACACTGTATTACGCATTATAAAGTTTGAAACAACAAAACATGGAGAAATACATGTGTGACTTATGTGCTTACCCTTGTATCTATGACTATGAAAAATGACCACTTATTTGTTGTTCTGACATAACAACATTTTAGATATCAATGATCAATACATGGTCAATAATATGCTGTATGAGCACAAGATTTTACATATACAAATGCTATCCAAATGCCCTCTAGTGCTCAAATTGTATAATGATTACAAGCACTCTTCAAGATTTAAGAAATGAGCACACCAACCTCATAGGTTTAGATAGCAAATTTAGATAGCAAATGTTCAATTGTTGAGAAACATTTGATATCCTTGTTATTACAGAATTGACTTTTCGAATAATGTAAAAAAAATTTTTTTCGAAACTGTCCCTTTAACAACATTACATATGCTAACACATTTTAAGCTTGTTGCTATATCTACATGTACTTTGTCAAAAAAAATATTTGAAAATCACATTTATATTGACGTGTTAAATAAAGTCTATTTTCTTTAAGAGACATTATTGTGTTAATATTTTATTGTAACTATTTTTATTTTAACAATGAATATGGTTTAAAGTCCTTTTAGGAGTGGGGGGGTGAAATATGCTAACAAAAATATATTTGAAGATTAAACTATGTGGATCTCATACATGATACAAAAAAACAACATTTGCATTCAAGGGACAGTATCCTATATTTTTTACATAACTGTATGTAATAGACACTACTACAAACAACAAGATTAACATATACTGATAGCAATATTAAAAAGCTTCAAACACTTGCAAATAAAATAGGGTTAGCTATATTTTAAATATAGATGAACCACCATTACAACCGTAAAACACAATACCCCATCATTAACATATGAAAAGAACCTTTACACAAACTGGACAAAGCTGGAGATGGTACTCACATGAAACTCATTGGCTTTGCGAGGAGTAAGAAAATTACTTACATTTTCTTACAACACAAGACAAAATAAACCTATTGGTTAAACAATGGACTATCTAACTAGAGACAAAATCAAATATTTTTATTTATAATGTGAGTGTCTAATGAACCTTTCATAAAATATACAACGAAATTACATTTAGAAGAAGTCGGCATCATATATTTAGCATATGATAAATGCATATTGATTACTTTATTCAAACACAATAGCGCATATTTATTAATTAGATATGTTCAACATTAAACACAACATTAATTTTTAAGAAAAAGGAACATTGTTGACAAACATATTAAACATGGACTGTAGAGATTTGCACTTGCCTAGAAATATCCTATGCATGAAAACATTTTGCTTTCGTTCGTTGATTCAACCAGACATCCAGCAAAAGAGAATGTGTTGGTCTTTATCAGCTACGGGTCAACAATGTAACATGATGCAAATAATACATATTCGCAAGCTTTTTAAAATAGCATGCAGTCACAAACGTTTTTAACGTGCACAAATATTGCGGGACTACGCAATCCAATCACACGTTTTTTTAACTTTACATGTGCCGTCTTAACATGGCGCTTCCTTGATCACGTAAGAACGCCATCCAATGAAAGGCACATTATTGATCACGTAAGAACGCCCAAAAAAAAAAGGCGCATCCTTGATCGCGTCAAAACGCAATCCAATAAAAGGCATATTCCTGATCACGTAAGAACGTCAGTCAATACAAGGAATCATTGGACAGCCTGGCAGGTGACGTCTTAAGCAACATGGCGCATCCGAGATCGCTGAAAAACCGCAGACAATACAAGGACTCAGTGACATCTTGGCATATCATTAAGAAACGTATTTATATTTTAGGAACTAGTATGTGTGTAGATTGCTATCTAGGAATGTCACCAAATTATGAATCATCTTTTCGGACTTGACTGTCCCTTGAACTATAGCTATGGTGTATATCTTTAACATTTAAAAGATACACATGAGAAATACATATGCCATTGATGTTTTAAGATATCTTTGGATTGTTGTTGAATAACAATAGTTATACATGTATTGATTAAACGTGTCATTTATTCAAGTTTAATTATGGTCAGCCTACCTATAGCCATATATGGGAGGAGATGTATTTTGTTAACATATTAGTTAACTAATATTCATCATCTACATTATTTGTATTACACACAGAGATTGATTTGGTTACACTTTGACAATAATATAGATTTGAAAATGAAATACAGGTGCTGTCAACATTACAATAAGATTGTTTATTAATAAAACTATATGTCCTTGTTCTTGTAAAAAGGACAAAAACGCTTTACAAATGGAAATACATTCATTTACAATAGTGATCAACATCACTTAAAGGGACATTATTTTGTTTTTAAAAAGAGCATACACATAGTCAATACTATTTAAATAAAATGAACACTTTACAGGGATTATATCATTGTATCAATACTCAGATCATTTGGTAAAGGTGCATCAATTCATGCAGAGTTTATAAATACACACATGGATATGAACATTTAAATATACATATATACACAAATACAAAAATATATATACATATATAAAGAAATTACTCTGCTAATCATAATCAGGCAATGATAGAGCTAAGAGAAAATAATATAAACACAAATAATAAGATTACATTGGAGATGTTAATCTTAAAGTCATTTACTATTGTCTTACATATATGATTTCATTATAACAAATAGATTTGTTAGGTCCCTTTAAGGATAAACAACATAAACTAGAGCTTGCAAAAAATAACAGGAAGAATGAGGACAAAGATTTGTGAAATAAAATTTATTTTATTAGTATGTAAGAAAACATACACAACGTTTATAAATAATCTTGTAAAAATAAGGAATATATGAGCCATATGACAAGGTAACACAGTGCATCACAGTCCATGAAGAGAGTTGCCAAGGGCCAGCATAGCCCCATTGGAGACACATGACAAGGTAACACAGTGCATCACAGTCCATGAAGAGAGTTGCCAAGGGCCAGCATAGCCTCATTGGAGACACATGACAAGGTAACACAGTGCATCACAGTCCATGAAGAGAGTTGCCAAGGGCCAGCATAGCCTCATTGGAGACACATGACAAGGTAACACAGTGCATCACAGTCCATGAAGAGAGTTGCCAAGGGCCAGCATAGCCCCATTGGAGACACATGACAAGGTAACACAGTGCATCACAGTCCATGAAGAGAGTTGCCAAGGGCCAGCATAGCCCCATTGGAGACACATGACAAGGTAACACAGTGCATCACAGTCCATGAAGAGAGTTGCCAAGGGCCAGCATAGCCCCATTGGAGACACATGGCAAGGTAACACAGTGCATCACAGTCCATGAAGAGAGTTGCCAAGGGCCAGCATAGCCTCATTGGAGACACATGACAAGGTAACACAGTGCATCACAGTCCATGAAGAGAGTTGCCAAGGGCCAGCATAGCCCCATTGGAGACACATGGCAAGGTAACACAGTGCATCACAGTCCATGAAGAGAGTTGCCAAGGGCCAGCATAGCCCCATTGGAGACACATGGCAAGGTAACACAGTGCATCACAGTCCATGAAGAGAGTTGCCAAGGGCCAGCATAGCCTCATTGGAGACACATGACAAGGTAAAAGAGTGCAACAGGCACAACAAAAAACTGATAAAAAGGCCAAATGGCAACAATATAAATACAAATTCAACATGTGGACAGAGGATTATTATCTGCCACCATGGAGCATATCCAGATCCTCCACTTACTGGTCATCCTCTTCATTGTCCTGTGCATGTCCAGCTCCAGATTCAGGCCTTGAACGTAATTGCATAATTTCACGCAGAGTCAAGTCCTGAACCCGGAGCTGGGCCTGCATGGTGTCGTTCATCCCTCTCAGGACAGCTGCGTTCCTCAACACGGCCTGCTCTACTCTTGCTATCCCTTCTAGCATGAGCCATGCTGAGTCACAGCCTAAAATAAAATAAAAATTAATATTAAGGATAATTACACAACAGAATAAAAGATTTTAATACATACATTGTCATCATAAAGACAAATAATTATTTACATCAATTATTTTTCATATATTCTTTACACATGAATTAGGTTATTCAGACAGACAGAAATCATTAAAGGCTCATGTTACTCAAACATGTTGAACCCTTTAATTGGTTTTAGATGATCCACTTATACAGCTTGAGTGTATCAAATCTTGTTAAAGGATTTACATTGTACTTACATCAGCAATTTAAAAATTCAATTTAGACTGTGGTAGGCACACATATCCTTAAACATTTTGGCATTGAGGACAAGCTGTGTAAACATAGCAACCAGAAGAAATTACATTCCCACTGGGTTAGACAAGAGATAATGTATCCACATTTGGACATAAAATTTTGGATCCAAGTAGTGGTGTTTGGTATATGTAGTGATATCCAATTAAAGGGACACTGAACCTAAATATTTAATGGACTGATTCAGATAGAGCATGACATGACAAATCTTTAGAAATTACACATATTCATTATATGTTTTAATTGTCAAGCTATATTTTGAATGCAAGAATGTTGGTTTTTATGGAAGCCAATATTTGTTGATGAACCTTGTTTGTGCATGCTGGTTGATGGATACATTCATCCAACAATAAAGAAATGATGGCCACATTTATTTTATTGTTTAAACTAATTATAGGAATAAGTTGTTTTCAATAAATATATCAAGAGAATGACGAATAATTCATAAGAGTATTCTATTATACATTAGCTTAACATTGCATGCTGGATTTGAATCACAATTTAACCAATTTAACTTCACTGTACCTTTAAGTATCTTATAAAGTGTATTTAGAATGATACTTACAGCTGTGCCTGGGAAGGACAATCTGACACCCAGGACAATGAAGGTTTAAACAGGGGGGAGGGATGGGATTGGCTCGGGGAGGGATGGGAATGGCTTGGGGAGTGGTGAGCTGCTGCTCCAGGGTAGGCCGTACAGCTGGGGAGTGGGGAGTTTGGGTCTGGGCAGCTGTACGGGCCAGAATACGGGGAGAGCGGCGAAGGGGGGTGTATGGGCGTTTTTTGGGAGGGACAGGATATGAAATATGGGAAGGGCTGGCAGTGGTCGGGGCATGGTCATGGGTTTGGTGATGGGAAGGGCTCTGGGTGTGTGCAGAGGTGTGGCCATGGTCAGGGGTGTGTGCACGGGGAGGGGTCTGTGACTGGGCAGGGGCGGAATCCAGATGACCAGAAGTGGTGGATCCATCTGAAAATGTAAAAGAAATATATTAACATCTCATACATCCTGACATCAAATCAACGCATTTAAAATTGATTATGTTTTCAATATACCTCGAAGTGTGTTTGAATCTGTAAACTATTCTGAAATGAGGATATGGTATCTATATAGGCACTCAGATGAATCTCAATGACTGTCTGTACAATGTGAAACTTATTATTGTGTTTTGGCATGGAATATGCATGTGACATAATGATGGCATGAATTATATATTCTTAAAAAAATATATACAAGCAGATTTTCATGCTGCCTGATATAGAAAGGGGGCAGTAGTGTATTTGAACAGACAAATAATATTCCTTTTTAAAGGGAAAAAGCTGTAGACTTTGAATGTCTTCAATAAAATGATTTCAAAAAAAGAAACATGTTGGAAACATGATAGATATATTTCACATACCATCAGACTCCAAGGCAGCCTCTTCCTCCTCCATCCCACATGTGACATCAATCTCTGTAAAACATAACATGTTGTGTACACCTTAAGATCAGATATTATAACATATGTTACTGTTGCTCAAATACGCACATCAATGTTGCATTAAAGATATACACACACAAAGTTATGATTTACATCATTTTGATGGAGCATACAAATGACAATAGATTTGTTATTGTCAATAAATCAGAATATTAATGTATTGTTTGTCTTAATGTTAAATTCATAAAAGCATAGTACATAGAACATTTAAGATTTCTCATGTGTGTATCACTTGATGACTGTTGTTAAAAAAAAAAAAATTTAAAAAAACATATGTTAGACATCTTATGAATAACAAATGTGTAGAATAATAAAGTAGAAATTATTAATCGCTCAATATAAAAAATAAATATATAATCAGAAGATAAATTCTATGATTTTTTATAATGTTATGCTTCATCGGAATCATGATCATAATATTGATTAGCAATACACCTTCAATTACATATAAATGAGTCAATGGACTTACCAGGAGACCGCAAAGGCGGCTCTATGTCACTGCTGGATTCCTGTGGGCTCCCCACACCAACTCTCTCTATGAATGATATAGATATATATTATTAAACACATTTTGGATATCACTAAATCACATCTGTCTAGAATTTTAACATTAATCAACTTTAAAATGTGAAGAATAGAGCAGTCATTACACCAGAAAATGCTTGATTGAATCAAGGGGATTCTGTAAACATATCTGTATTCAACATATGTTTAATGTCAGACTACATTAGACATCAAATTCATCTCAGATGCTGCTATTGCATATCTAAATATACCCAATGATCAATGTTCTTAACCCTTTAAGGACACAGCTTTCACTTAGCTCAATTGTTTTATGACGGAATAATTCCATCATATGTCCTTAAGAAGTTACAAGAATACACACAAACCACATATTGAGGAGCATCTGTTGACAAATCTAAACAAACATGTGTCACATCGAGCCATTTTTTCAATGTACAGTAATCTTGTTTAGGACACAACACATATTTATCACAATACATAACAAACTTTATTATTACAAATATGTAATCATGGTGCTGTTAGAGTATGCAGATATATATAAAGTAACTCCAACAGATAATTAGATTTATATATCAATAGTTTTTAATAAAAATAATGTAATGATGAATGAATCTATTTTGTCTTAAAGGGACACTGACATGATTAATTTAAATAATTGATTTCTATGTTCAAACTGTAAAAAATGATTTAACATTGACTCCTATTATAATTCGAATGTTGTTCGATATTAATCTTAAAGGCAGATAAGGAATATTGGATTCAATAAATATTGTTTGTTGAAGGTATCCACCAATCATAAATATAAACCCAGGTTGGTCAACAAATATTTAGATGCACATAAACGTACTTTATTTATTTTAAAATACATTTAGCAATAGAATATGTCACATATGATGATAGTATTATATTTTATGTTTATTAATATTGCATACTGTATGTGAAAGACAATATTAATAATTGTAGTTCAGTATCCCTTTAATCTAAAATTAAATAGATTCCACAATGTTGTTGTTTGTTAATGAATTATCTACTCCATATGTTGATGTAATGAATGGTATTGAGCATGCAATTAAAATCAAATATGTTATTTAAGTATATCCGAATAATTATATAATTTTCATCTATTAAATAGACATTACATATAAATATAGAACAATGTGTATTTAGTATGTAATGTTCATTCCATGTTTCTAAGACAAATGTCAATTAAAATGAGACATACCATACTGTGACAAGCCCTGGCTTGAGGATCCAGCAGCCACATCCATATCTGTAATATATTAAATGAGGATTGCATATCATTAATACTAATCATGCCATGTTTAAAATATTTACATTAATAACAAATCAATAGAAAAATATTAATCCTTTGGTAGTCCCATGAGTTAATAGTTTCCGCAATTAAATGAATGATAAATATATCCTGGACTCTTATTTTCAATCAGTTGTGTTGTTTACTGTATCTTTAAGAATATATGCTTGTTATTACATAATCATCAATTGATGGCCATATGTTATAATTTATTAGTATTATTCGTTTTTTATTAGATATAATATTTAAAATAAGAATACTGTATTCTTCACTAATCTAAGATTTTCCATTTAATTTTTAACAACATGTATAAAGCAATGCCACTTTCCGCAAACCCATGTTAACGTGGATGAGAAATGCCATTTTCGCGATCATTGCGCAATGATTCCAAGCGGAATTACGCATCCGTCATTTGACCAACATGTATAAAGCAATGCCACTTTCCGCAAACCCATGTTAACGTGGATGCGAAATTAGATTTCCGCTCTGTGACGCATATTCTGTAGAGCGCAATAAACATCATTCCAATTTCATGTATCACTAATGTAAAATCAGATATCTAAACATCATATGTAGTGTATGTTGTGAGATCTGTATAGGTTTAGTATCTGACTAAATACACATTTTGGATTTTTAACATTATAAATATTATATGAAGTTGGATAATTACCTGGTTCAGATTCTCTATCGGGTCCTCCCAGGCCACCGGACGGAGAAGCATCTGCCCTGTCCCCCGCGTCAGGACTTTCAGATCCCGCAGCTGGGAGGGAAGAAGAGGAGGCCGAGGATGGCGAGGATCTAAATCTTTTGGGGACCCGGAGATTGAGGAGCTCGCATAAAGTCACCTCATAAGGGAGTAGGTACAGTTTCCGCGGGGCCTTTCTTTGGCCCCCTCTTTTACGGGCTTGTACCCAGTCCCTTATGAGGTTGACTTTTTTCGATAAACGCAACCTCATATCTCCGAATCTCCTCATGATCTGATCCTGGGTCCTCTGGACGTCACACACCAATCTAACCGCATTGGTGATAGACTCCCAGAGGGCCTTCTTAACAGGCGCATCTGTCGAGCTCCTCTTGTTCCCAAACAGCTGGGGATAAAAGTCCTTGACGGCGTGGACCAGTGCAGCGCTCTCCTCCTTGGTGAACCTGGGAACTGACATGCCTGCTGGGTTGTACAATAAATATATTATAATAATATAAACTGCCTGCAGGCATTAGAGAACTGACAAAGATGGCAACGTGTAATGGACTTTTATATGGTGAAGTAAACATGAGATGCACCATGGGACAATTTATCTGTACATCTGATTGGATAAAATTTTGAAATATTGTTATAATGTCTGTGAGACCATCCTGACTCAAGTTGTGTTTGTGTGATGAACTCTGATTGGCCGTTCCTTAATGTTTCATATCTTAGTAACTTCCTTACACATACCGCTTGGTGGTGCTGTAACTTCATTTTTCATGTAGACTTATTTGTAACTCATGGGCCTGTCATGCGGATATGTGTGACGCAGATTTAATATCCGTGATCCGTGAAATATTAATGATTAAATACTCTTTAAAATCTCATCCTGTCACATTATTAATGTTGTAGACATTTCTCGGTTTAATAACGGTCTGTTTCTTTAATACAAATACACATTTAATATTGTATGTCTTTATTGTTCTTTAAATAAATTGATTGTGAAGTATTGACATTGCTCTATTAAATGTATTTATAATGCACATTGATTGTGTGCTATTGCGTGACATTACACTAATGTTTAAATATGCTAATCTGGTGTTTGAAGATGCGTTTCCCACGCAATATTTATTAATGTTAAAATTCCGGGAAGAATGTCAGTAACTTTGATAATCTGTTTATAAATGTTAAACTACAGCTTTGTTATTCGCAAATAAACCTCGAGCTTGTATTTCTCTGAAGTGCTCATATATGTTATTGTGCAATGGCGTCTTTAGTTTTAAAGAGACATTACAAACAATTGTATCAAATGATCTGTAGAGATAGAAGATTGTTTAGACTTTAAAATGTAAATCATTTTCTCTTAGTATTTATATATCCTCAACATAAGAAATTTAAATGCACATGGTTGAGCCAATCACATAAGGCATCTCTGTGCATCCACCAATCTTCATCTACTGAGCCTATCTCGATATGCTTTTCAAGCAAAGTATGTCAAGATAGGAAGAGAAGTAAATACACTATTTCAAGCTCTTAAAGGGACACTGTCCAAACAAATTTACCATTGGTGATTGAGCATGAAATGTTAATCAACTTTATTATTTAATACGATTATCAAATGTTAAGTTATCTTGTTATGTTTCTTTGAAAATCAATAATGATATTTTATATTACGGACAATTGTTTAATAAAAACCTGGGTTGTCCTTGACGATTGTTGCATCAATTATTCCAAACAATCAAGTTCTGTCCAGAGTACTGAAGCAAATAAATTAGCTATTTACTGCCTTATTTCTAAAGTAATGATAGCAACATCACAATGAGCATTCATAATATGAGACAAGTTTTAAAGTTGATTAAAATAGAATACTCATTCAGAATGTATAAATCATTGTTTTTTTAAATGGCTACCTTTAAGTATATTTTGAGTTCATGTCCCTTTAAATAAACATTTCACAATAATGCTTAATATATCATAAACCTAGGCACCTTCCTTTTGCTAAATGAGTCTAACATATGAGTAAAGCAAATTTAGATTAACTTCTAGATTGTTTTACACACTGACTGAAATATATTTATTAAATGAGGTATTTTTTAGCCTTCAGCGTAGAGGGACATTAAGCTATATGTTATGTATGCATTTTGTATCATAATCTTATATTTGACCAACTTAATATGTTTTGTTATTCAATCATTATATTGTAATTATATATATTCGTGGATTAAATACATCTCTACATAGGCTATTTTGATGCTGATTGTTGTTTGCATATAGATGCCTTATATCATTCACTAAGATATGTGCATTTATTTTTATTTTAACAAGTATATTTAAAGACTGAATGTAATTCTATAGTACATTCTAAATATGTTTAAATTCTTGTATGATATTTGTAACAATGTATACAAAATATACATTTTGAATGACCCCTTTAAGGACCCAAACATATTGTATTTTTATTTAACATTGACAAAATAAACTAAAGGGGAAATTACATTCTATATAGATATTTGATGTCTAACCCAAGAGGTAAGATTGTAATAAATACATAATATTACTAAGTATAGTTAAATGACTCCACTAGAAAATTACATAGATTAACCTGGCATCCAATAACTAATTATTAAAAATTATAAAGTTAAATGACCTACCATTTATAAATGTAATAATTGTAAAATATTTTCTAATAATGTTTTGAGATACCTAAGGAAGATACATGATCTTATACAATTCTTTTTACATTCAACAACACTGTCACTTTCATGTAATTGAACCACTTCACCTTATTAAATGTTAAAACAATCATAATATTAATACATATCCTAAATATTTTTAATATATACTTTTTCAATATAAAAGCATTGAAGAATATGACTCCCCAATTAATGTTAAAATATATCTTTTAATATTCTCTGAAGAATTTTATTTTCTACTATTAATGCATTATTTTCTCTTATGCATGTGCTTGTCAAATAGCCAACTACCAGTCATGGGAGTCCAAGTTTTATTTATTTACAGATTATATTGATATATATTAGAATCTGCTAAAAAAAAAATATATATTTAATAGAAAATAATTAAATATTCCATGAAGTCATCAGATGCCAATCTGAAATGACAAATAATAAAAATGGAACAAAGTTAATACACACGTTGTAAAATATTCATAAAATACATTTAAAATCATATGGTGTCTATGCTCTAACTTTGATCAACATTTTTTAAAGATAATCATTACATTCATTTTAAATTAATGAAATACATACACCATTATATTGTTGATTAAAAATAATATTTAAATTTCAAAAATTAAATTTATACATAATAATGTATATCACATGTAAACAATATATGTATGCTGAACATAAATGTAATATTTCATGTCCATTCAAATACCTCTATATCAACTATAATATGTATTCCTTTTTCTGATTGTGATCCCTAAATATCTAATTAAGAACTAAATATGACTAATGTATGTAAGCTACTAATATTCTACAGTCTTCACTAGCATGCATTGGTACACCAACCTGGACAATGCATGGTCTTTGAATGTCAATTCAGGGGTAAACAGTTGATCTTCAATAGGTGTCTTATTCATCAGTTCATTAAATAGAGGACTGGGAAATACCATCTAAAAAAGTAAAATCATCTAAGTGTCTGATTGTGATCCCTAAATATCTAATTAAGAACTAAATATGACTAATGTATGTAAGCTACTAATATTCTACAGTCTTCACTAGCATGCATTGGTACACCAACCTGGACAATGCATGGTCTTTGAAAGTCAATTCAGGGGTAAACAGTTGATCTTCAATAGGTGTCTTATTCATCAGTTCATTAAATAGAGGACTGGGAAATACCATCTAAAAAAGTAAAATCATCTAAGTGTCTGATTGTGATCCCTAAATATCTAATTAAGAACTAAATATGACTAATGTATGTAAGCTACTAATATTCTACAGTCTTCACTAGCATGCATTGGTACACCAACCTGGACAATGCATGGTCTTTGAATGTCAATTCAGGGGTAAACAGTTGATCTTCAATAGGTGTCTTATTCATCAGTTCATTAAATAGAGGACTGGGAAATACCATCTACAAAATAGAAAATCATCTAAGTGTCTCCAATAGGATGTCTCCACAGCCTTATTCTATCAAATAGTTTGCACTTACCATGTGAACATGTCTTTGTATGGTTTTCAAGGTCAGCAGAATTTAAATATGCCAGACATGATCCCATTGGTATACTTCAATTTCAATCTTGGCTTTTTCCCCACTGTCAGTCTTGGAAATCTTCACTGTCAGGCTTCAAATTGTTCCCTTTCAGTCTTTATATTAAGTCATCTCCCTAATGTAAGAAATTATATATAAAGATTTCATACAAGTGTGTGAATCAGTTCTGTACCCCTCTCCCACCCCCCATTTCATAATAAATATCTATCACTAGCTTACTAAGCCTGTGTATGAACCTGTGTTATTTTCTATCAAGTGTGAAGATGAGTCATATTGAGCAGAACAAACCTCTGTGTGACATTGAACCATAGTCATTCTAGAGTATCCCTTTCTGATTATGTACATAAGTAATGTGTAAACAAAGTTATATTTTTTAAAATTTATGCCATATTATGTATTTGTGTACAAATCATGCCAGCAACAGTCCATACATTTCTACTTACCATCTGATGTCCTCTATAAAAACCAGGTGGCAAAGACTCGCTATAGGACCCAATGCCCAGAGCATCACCTATATTATGAGAAATAAATATTATTATAACATTTTATCAATACTAACATGTTTGCACAATTCTCTACTTGTCATTTCCCTAGAGTTCACATCTATTGAAAATACTCCAGTGTAACTTCTATTATTTACCGTCTAAAGTGGCGGTTGATGACGTCTGCTCTGACATCAAGTCCCTCGTCCTGGAATTCCCCCTCTAGAACAGGATCATCCTCCTCATCTCTGAGGAGGTCTCTGTCCACCGGGACGGCCTGCAGCATCCCAGCCCGCTGTGCAATATTATGCAGGACGCTACAGGCTACAACGATCTTAGCCACCTTCTTTGGGTTGTACTGGAGTGCTCCTCCAGAACGGTCCAGGCACCTGAATCTCATCTTCAGGAGCCCGAACATCCTTTCAACCACCGCCCTGGTTCTCTTATGAGCCCTATTGTAGCGCTCCTCAGACACATCAGTTGGGCTACGCAAGGGGGTAATGAGCCAAGGCCGGCTCATGTACCCAGAATCACCTATAAATTTAGAACAGAACATAATTCAAACAGAATACTTAAACTAGTATATTGTTGTATAAATATATTTTTTAAAAACCATAATCCATATTAAAAGTTGTCAGAAACATAAAAAAAATAAAAAAAAATTATATATAAATCTGTATCTAGCCATTTCATCGAAGACATGCTACATATGCGTATTTCTCCTAAACCAAACCTTGTGTAAAATGCTAACTACATGTTTACATTGCATTCTCTATATGAACACTTAAGGTAAGACATGCTACATATCTGCATTTCAATAAAACTAGACATTAGCAGAAATAGACAATGACAGGGTTAAATTGCATGAGATAATATCTTGCCATTTCATCTAAGACATGCTACATATGCGTATTTCTCCTAAACCAAACCTTGTGTAAAATGCTAACTACATGTTTACATTGCATTCTCTATATGAACACTTAAGGTAAGACATGCTACATATCTGCATTTCAATAAAAATAGACATTAGCAGAAAAAGACAATGACAGGGTTAAATTGCATGAGATAATATCTTGCCATTTCATCTAAGACATGCTACATATGCGTATTTCTCCGAAACCAAACCTTGTGTAAAATGCTAACTACATGTTTACATTGCATTCTCTATATGAACACTTAAGGTAAGACATGCTACATATCTGCATTTCAATAAAAATAGACATTAGCAGAAAAATACAATGACAGGGTTAAATTGCATGAGATAATATCTTGCCATTTCATCTAAGACATGCTACATATGCGTATTTCTCCTAAACCAAACCTTGTGTAAAATGCTAACTACATGTTTACATTGCATTCTCTATATGAACACTTAAGGTAAGACATGCTACATATCTGCATTTCAATAAAAATAGACATTAGCAGAAAAAGACAATGACAGGGTTAAATTGCATGAGATAATATCTTGCCATTTCATCTAAGACATGCTACATATGCGTATTTCTCCTAAAACAAACCTTGTGTAAAATGCTAACTACATGTTTACATTGCATTCTCTATCTGAACACTTAAGGTAAGACATGCTACATATCTGCATTTCAATAAAAATAGACATTAGCGTCGGTAAATAACAAATGGTTAAATTTAATCCTATAGCTGAACATGACGCTAACAGTTAAAAAATACAGGGGCAATTGTCAAAATAATTAACCATGTTGTGCACAAATACTCACCAACGAGATAACCAGGGGGCATTTGTCTTTCCTCAAACTGTCTCCACAGGGACGACAGAGAGAGGATGCGGGCATCATGACAAGCACCTCCAAAATTCGCATACACATGCATAATCCTCATCCGTGCGTCACAAACATACTGCACGTTGAGGCTATGAAAATGTTTGCGATTTCTGAAGGGCAAGTCATCAATTGGAGCACGCAGCGCAATGTGGGTACAATCAATGGCTCCCAAGACATTGGGCAATTGAGCAATATCAAAGAATTCCCGCTTCAGGCGCCTCCAATCACCATCATTCTGTGGGAATCCTATGTATTGCTTACTGATACGTACCATGGCGTTCAGAAAGTTATCAAACACCCCAGAGAATGTACCTTGAGCCAGGCCATGCATGTACAGTTCTCCGGATTGAAAACTCCCGGAGGCCAGGACGTATAGACAGCTTAGCATCTTACTCATGGGGGGAACAGCAGTCCTTATTTGTATACGTGGCTCTAAATGAGGTTTAAGAAGCTCGTAAAGGCCAATGAGCTGTTCGCGATCGAGCCGATACTTATCAAAAACCTCAAAGTCACTCATGTTTTCCAAGGTGGGTCTCACCCTGTAGACACGAGGACCTCGAACCAGACGACCCCTTCGTCTCGGTCTGAGCCGCCGAGGCTGCCTGATTCGACCAACAGCTAGTTCGCCAATAGCACCACCAGCAGCGTCTACCATGTCATCGTCATCCATCTTTCAAAACAGCGTAACAAGGTAAGCACTTGATCTGATGTGGATCACAAGTGATGCATTGGCCATGTTGTTTGGGGGATTTATAGTACAATTAGTCCAATGGTAGTGAGTTTGTAATGATTGCTGATTGTATTCACCTGTTTGTATGTGAGCGGCGCGAATGCTTTCACAGTGGGCGTTTATTTGTTGTTTGCTGAAATGTTAGTTTCAAACAATGATTCTCAATGTGAAAGTGTCAAATATCACACATACAGTGCATGTTTGTAATGTTTGATCATATGTGTAATCAATATTTCTTAAACGCGATCTTATAGTAACAAGCACACGTCCAGGCTAACATGAATGAAAGTGCATAGTTGTGTATAATGTGCATCGAATGTGATCGATCAATGTTGCTGCAATATTGTTTGTAAATGATAAAGGAACATCTGCCATCTGTAGGATTGTATATATAAGTTATTGCCGAGCTGTCAATATTGTATGCGTCCCTTTAAAATCGCAATAATAATTCAGAACTTCCCGTCTGTCATCTGTAGTATTGTATATATAAGTGATTGCCGAGCTGTCAATATTGTACGCGTCCCTTTAAAATCGCAATAATAATTCCGAACTTCCCGTCTGCCATCTGTAGTATTGTATATATAAGTGATTGCCGAGCTGTCAATATTGTACGCGTCCCTTTAAAATCGCAATAATAATTCCGAACTTCCCGTCTGCCATCTGTAGTATTGTATATATAAGTGATTGCCGAGCTGTCAATATTGTATGCGTCCCTTTAAAATCGCAATAATAATTCCGAACTTCCCGTCTGCCATCTGTAGTATTGTATATATAAGTGATTGCCGAGCTGTCAATATTGTACGCGTCCCTTTCAAATCGCAATAATAATTCCGAAATTCCCGTCTGCCATCTGTAGTATTGTATATATAAGTGATTGCCGAGCTGTCAATATTGTATGCGTCCCTTTCAAATCGCACTAATACTGAATAACTTCCGGCTGTCATCTGTAGTATTGTATATATAAGTGATTGCCGAGATGTGAATATTGTACGCGTCCCTTTCAAATCGCACTAATACTGAATAACTTCCGGCTGTCATCTGTAGTATTGTATATATAAGTGATTGCCGAGATGTGAATATTGTACGCGTCCCTTTCAAATCGCACTAATACTGAATAACTTCCGGCTGTCATCTGTAGTATTGTATATATAAGTGATTGCCGAGATGTGAATATTGTACGCGTCCCTTTCAAATCGCACTAATACTGAATAACTTCCGGCTGTCATCTGTAGTATTATATATATAAGTGATTTTCGATCTGACGATATTGTATGCGTCCCATAAAAATTGCACGAATACTGAATAACTTCCGGCTGTCATCTGTAGTATTATATATATAATTGATGTGCGATCTGACAATATTTCTGAATTGTCCCATTGAAATCTCCATAATAATGCTGTTCAAAAGTGTGTTTTACGTATATGTTGTATTGTAGTATTGAGTGTTAAAGTTCCTAAAGGGGCGGTACAGTGGTGAATCTGTGATGTGTATGGTTGAATCTTCTAATGACGTCATGATATTATTAACCTGCCTATGTAGTTGTGAAATCCTCATTGTGTTGTTGTATTGTGCTACATTGTTATTGTGTGCTGAATAAAATCTAAATGTGTGCTTTGTGGTTGCGTGATGGGTGATGCGTGTTATGTACATATACGTATATATTGTGATTGTGTCCCACATATGCTGACTTCTATATAGCGGTCTGGCATTGTTGTTCCTTCCCATAAAGTGACATCTGTAATCTGGTGTAATGATGTTCTTGTTGTACGTAATTCCTAATGGTTTCTGGTGATGGAATCATGATGTTAAAAGTACAGTAAAATCCATATGTTGTGTTTTGTGATTCCTCGAGAGAATGTAATGTGTTTTTCCCCCATCATTTGAATGCACATGTATGAGTGAATGTTAAAAGTAATGTATGTGCATCCATGAGTGATCATGTGTTAAGCCTATGTAGATATGCAGTTGCTGCAAGCATATGAGTTGAATAACAGAAATGCAATAATAAAGGTAAATGAGAGATGTTTCCCATTGTGTAGTGTTTGTGAATCCAGAAATGTGTATTGAATTTTATTTTAATTGTAAATGTAATTTTATTGAAATAATAATGTGTTACTAGTGATGGGGATTTGTAGTTGATGTAATCTAAAAGTGTTAAAAATATTTATGGTGTGGTGAATATTTAATATGAAAAAACATAAATCCACCATAGGGAAATAGTCATTTCTTGATCTATTTATCATAGCTGGGTCTAACGCATAAAAGCATGTATTTTCTAGCGCTGGTATTTGGAGTTTTTCAGTCTACGCTATTTGCGTGCGTTAGGGAAATGAGGGTTTCGCGTGCACGAGCACGTCTTCCCAATAGAAGTCAATGGAGGCTCCAAAGATTTCTATATTTTTTTTTCTAAGACTGGTTTTCCTCGTAAAGTGAGTGACGTCATGAGCTTGTGTGAAAAAGTAACTAAATCGTGTTCTTTTTGTAATAAATAAATATTTTGTGTATGTAATGTGGTGTATATTGTTTGTATGCATCGATGAGTGTATGTTTGTGATAATGTTATTCGTTAGATGTAGGTATATGAGGGTCTTTTCCCGTATGTCCATGTAAGTCAATGGGAAAATGGATTTGTGTGGATTTTTTTCAAACACCCGAGATCTCGCAACTTTAATCCTTTGTATTTTAAAGAAAAAAAAAAAAATACGAAAAATAAAGATAGTGTTGTGTTTGTATGAGTGTAAGTGTACTTTGTGTAATATTTGTTTTGTGATTCGTGGATGTTTTTTTGTGCGGTATATGTTTACTACTGGGTCTGAGGTGGCGGTAGAAAGTTGAGCGTTAGGTGTATTTTGAGTCGCGGTAAATAAACTCTAAATACCGGAGTGCGTAAAAAACCCGCGTTAGGAGCCTCTAACGCTGGTTTTGACGGCTACCGCCGAACTCTAAATCTAGGCCTTAGTTTTTTTTAATTTGACAGGTAAATTTTAATTTAATTTAAGCTAGGGAAATTGTAATTTGAATATAACGCTGGGGGGCGTTAGGTTTAGGGGTTACTAGTTAATTAGTTTATTGAGATGTGGGGGCTTTTGGTTTTAGGGTTAATAGTTTAGTTTAGTATATTTCGTTGTGGGGGCTTTCGGTTTAGGGGTTAAAAGGTTTATTATAGTGGCGACGGTGTAGGGCTTAATAACTTTAGTACAGTGGGGGCGATGTGGGCGGATGGCAGATAAGATGGGTTAATAATATTTAAATAGTGTTTGCAATGTGGGAGGGCAGTTTAGGGGTTAATAACTTTATTATAGTGGTGACGATGCCGGGGAGTGGCAAAATAGGGGTTAATAATTTTTATTAGTGGCGGCGATGTTGGGAGTGGCAGATTAGGGGTTAATAAATTTATTATAGTGTTTTTGATGCGGGAGGGCCTCAGTTTAGGGGTTAATAGGTAGTTTATGGGTGTTAGTGTACTTTGTAATACATTAGTTATGAGTTTTATGTTACAGCTTTGTAGCGTAAAACTCATAATTACTGACTTTAGATGGCGTTAAGGATCTTGTCGTTTTAAGCTGCAACACTGTTTTTTTGGACCAGAATGCAAAACTCGTAATACCAGCGCTATGGGAATCCCATGAAAAAACATAATTTTTAAGATTGCGGTACTGACTAAAAGGCTTGTGGTACACCTATACCGACAAGACTCGTAATGGCTGCGGTGCTGTTTTTACGCTGATAATACCACTTCTTTTATTTCACAGGTAAGTTTTTATTTATTTGAAGGTAGTTATATTGTAAGTTTAATTTAAAATTAGGGGTGTTAAATTTACTTTGTCGCGATGTGGGGGGTTGGCAGTTTAGGGGTTTATAGATTTATTTTAGTAGTAGCTATTTGGGGGGCCAGAGGTTTAGGGGTTAATATGTTTATTTAGAGAGTCACAATGTGGGGGGTCAGTGGTTTAGGGGTTAATAGGTTTATTTAGTGTTGGCGATGTGGGGGGGGGCTGCGGATTAGGGTTTAATACTTTAATTTAGTGTTAGTGATGTGGGTGGACTGCGGATTAGGGGTTAATACTTTAATTTAGCATTGCCAATGTGGGTGGGCGGTGGATAAGGGGTTAATAGGTTTATTATAGTATTTGTGATGTGGGGATGGTGGTTTAGGGGTTAAGAGGTAGTTTATGGGTGTTAGTGTACTTTGTTTCATTTTTGTTATGAGTTTTGTGAAACATTTTTGTTTTGCAAAATCCATAACTACTGGCCTTTGATTGCGGAATGGATCGTGGTGGTATAGGCTATAATGCTAGTGGAATAGCCTGACCGCACAACCTGTAATACTGGTGAGCTAAATATTTTAACACTTAAAAGCCATTTTTTGATTGCGGATTGGATTGTTGCGGTATAGGCTAAAACGCTAGCGGTATAGCCATACCGAGTGACTTGTAATACGGTTGAGCTGACTATTCCGCTCACAAAGGTAAATTTTTCAGCAGTATAGCTGTACCGCACAACTTGTAATCTAGGTCTGTGATGGGGGGGGGAGCGCAGTGAACTGCTGAAGTGGCCAGACGTGTTCTTCTGAGTCTCCTGGCTCCACAAAGTAATAACAGGGATTTACTAACATACAGTATATAAGCTTTGATTTCAGCTCATTTTGGCATAGTCTGATTGGGCGATCGATAGATTTTAAAATCTTATAAAGATCATCAGGCCTGTAACTGTGCAGCACGATTCCAAGGTGATAGTGGAGACAGCAAACGAAGTTCTGTAAGCCAAGTATGTGAAGTGAATTGGGTTTATAGTCCCTTACTTAATTCCACTCAGGAGGCAGACTTACCTAGCTCCCTGTCATTTCTTGCTTTTGGGGACTGCATAGTGTTATTCTAAAGTGCACACTGCTATATTTTTCTATAATGCTTGAGATAGTATTATATTAACTCTGTGTATTTTCCTTCAGCTTCCATACTACCTCAGACAGTTTGCCACCCTTAATCACAGTTCAGTTGCTATACTAAAATCCCAGATCTTTAGCCTTAAAATGCAATATCTACTTATCAAGAAGAGGTTAAAATAACCTAAAATATGTGTAAAAAAATCTACAAGTAACCTATTTTCTTGCTTTGTTACCTACGCTTTACTACATACATTTTTTAAGGGTCCTATATTAAAATATAAAACATTGGTGGCACTGATATGTAAGATAATGCAGCTAATGATTTTATGCCCACTAAGATATTAACTCAGTTTTTCCACTTTATATATTTACCTTGTTTTTGATCGACCTTTCAATCTTAGATTAATTTAGTTATTAGCTACATATGATAACCATATATTTGGAGTATAAAGTGTCTTCATTACAAGAAGATATACGTTTCCATCTTCTATCTGTTGCCATATATATATATAAAAGTCACTATACTTCTCTGTTCTAGGGTCCCAAAGTGGACTCTACAACTGCTAAACTCCCTCTCTATAGTCCTGCAGGTCCAAAAGTGGCCCTTATCAGTTATTAAGAGATTTCTATTCTAAATAGAGGTTTTAATCTTTTAGGTAACAGTTGTTTACAGAATGTTGTAAGATGTTGCTTTATCATTGTTATGTTTAATGTGAATCTCAAGCCTTGTAAGAAATATTGGGGCCTATCTATCAAGATCCAAAAGGAGCTTGACAGCCTGTGTTTCTGGCGAGTCTTCAGACTCACCAGAAACAGCAGTTATGAAGCAGTGGTCACAAAGACCGCTGCTCCATAACCCTGTCCGCCTGCTCTGAGCAGGCGGACAGACATCGCTGGAAATCAACCCAATCGAGTACGATCGGGTTGATTGACACCTCCCTGCTGGTGGCCCATTGGCCGCGAGTCTGCAGGGGGAGGCGTTGCACCAACAGCTCTTGTGAGTTGCTGGTGCAATGCTGAATACGGAGAGTGTATTGCTCTCCGCATTCAGTGAGGTCTGGCGGACCTGATCCGCACTGTCGGATCAGGTCCACCAGACTTTGATAAATAGAGGCCATTGTGTGCAGACATTAATTATTATTTTGTAACTGTATATAAACCTCAGAAAAATAAAAATTTGGAAAAAAAACAGAAACTGTGATAGTGTGGTGATTAAAGTACTCCGAAATAGCGTATCAAAGGAAGGGGGCAGTATATGACACGTTTCGCAACCTCATTGGTGGCATTTATTTATTTTAAACATGAAAATAGTTAAATAAAAGCTGTCTAAGTTTAAGGCTTGGAGAGGAGTGTTACAGGTGTTACAGTTACAGAGACCTTGGAGAGGAGCCGGATAGATTTACTGAGCTACGCTTTATATATGCCTCATACTGTCGAGGTGGAGACACGTGAGTGGGCAATTCATATACTTTCTTGTTATATTTGTCTGGGATACACTACACCAGGAGCTGCGTGTGTCCTGTGAACCCTCCCCTTCTTATATATATATATATTTATATATATATTATACACTGTAAATTACAAAATAATGTATGTAGATCATTCTAACTCTTAAATGTGTAGGTCTTCCTTTAGAAAAATTGCAAAGAAACCAAAGATGCCAGTGAGTATACTTTCCTACACCATCAATAGGCACTGGGAGATAAGATGAAACTCTGACAGGAAGTGGTCTAGCTGACCCATAGCCACAGCAGAATCAAAAGACATTTCTAAGAGTCAACAGGTTATGTGATAGGTGGTTTACAGGACAACAATTTGAAGCACAGCTAAACACTACTGAAAGAAATCAAGTCTCAATTTCAACCTGATGATAAGAATAGGTTTTACAAGTCGAGTGGCAGTAAAAAAGCTGTTGCTAAGATACAAATGTGGTTTCCCACTGGCCATAAAGCATTAACAGCTGACTGATGAATTAAAATTGAATCTTCAGTTCATCAGTTTGTACGGTGCCATTAGGTGAAAGTATGGTTCCTTAATGAGTAAAACCAACAGTCAGACATGAGGGAGGACATGTGATGGTCTGGGGCTCTTTTTGCTCGATCCATAGTCAGCAACTTGCACAGAGTGAGTGACACTCTGAACTAAAAACACTACCACAGCATTTTGCAGCATTGTACAATACTTTCTAGTAGGCTATGGGTTCATCGTACAGCAAGACAATGACCCAATGTAGAACTGCCTTATAAGAAAAAAACAAGACAATAAACAATTGTTCATTTCCTTTATGCTTTAATGTCAAAGTACACTGATACATTAAACTTCATGAACTTCATGAATTTCAATAAAAATGGTATAAAGGTTCAAATATATGAGATCTCGTGTTAGAAAAAAAAAAACAAAGGACTTTAACTTACCTGTCTAAAGATGTATATATATATATAAATTCAAAGGTCACAAGGACAATGCAGCACTCACCAGATTTTTCAGCAAATAAAATTCAGCTTTATTTAACAAAAGTTAAAATTCCATAGGCCAAACGTTTTGGTGTCTACCTGACACCTTTCTCAATGGGTTAACATCCAACAAATTACGGCATAACAAACATATCCACCAAACCCCTATTTATACCCCAACCTAAACAGTTCCTGTTTGCTGCAGCCAATCCGGATACTCATACTGATCACACATAGTGTCTTGTACTTTAACAGAGCCGCATGGCTAATTAGCATATCCAATTGTGTTCAATCACGTGACAATGACATCACCACTCACTACTTACAGCGTCCATGGCACCCGCTCTATTTAATCACCTGCAGCAAACCAGCTGATCCCTTAAATTAAAGAGACAGCCAAGAATGGTGTATAGAAGTGCTCCAAATTTAAAGGACATGTTGGTCCATAGTGATTCAACAAGGTGCTATCAGAAAATGTTCTGGTTGGATGGAAGAAGAAAATTTGGCTGTTATAAATGTGGTGACTGAACAACATGCAATAGCATGATCACAGGCCCTATATTCCACCATCCTTTCAATGGAAGACATTATAAGATCAGGCATAGGGGCCTATTTATGAAAGGCCTGTCGGACATGATCTGACATTGCGGATCATGTCCGACAGACCTCTCTGAATGCGGAGAGCAATACTCTCTCTGCATTCAGCATTGCATCAGCAGCTCTTGTGAACTGCTGGTGCATGCAACGCCGCCCCCTGCAGATTCGCGGCCAATCGGCCACTAGCTGGGGGGCGTCAATCAACCCAATCGTATTCAATGGGGTTGAATTGCGTTGATGTCTGTCCACCTCCTCAGAGCAGGCAGACAGGTTATGGAGCAGTGGTCTTTAGACCGCTGCTTCATAACTGGTGTTCCTGGATAGCCTGAAGGCTCGCCAGAAACAGGGGGCCTCAAGCTCCATACGGAGCTTGATAGATAGGCCCCATAGACTAACGTACACCAGTGACTATGTGGTATACATCTTGTCATGTCCATATTCCCTGGTGTACGTGGGTAAAACTATAACCTTTTTTTTTTTTTTTTTTTTAATTTATATTTTTATTGAGGCAGCCAAATAATCAGAAAACGGTTTCACAATGAAGGACAACATCACAAGTGCAATAATACAAGAAACATTGAGTACATATTTCAAAAATACCAGATAGTAGGAAATTCAATGTACCTAGTAGGGTCAAAATACTATCCTTCATCCTTATGCCTCATTTTATTACTTAGTCTGCATAGTGTCATCGATGCAACAGAGATCCGCCAAGGGATCTGAAAACAGGGTATAACTGAAGACACATCATTAACTCTTAAAAAATAAACAGTCATATCATACAGCAATAAGGAAACTGAGCTGCATAGTTAATTATATCCTGTTTAAACATAGACAGATGCAAGTGAGTGATGAAATCAGTTTCAGGTTAAGCCACATCAAGAGAACCAAAAACAGTCTTATTTTAGGAGCATCTTTAGAGTGAAGGTTGAGTGAAATAAGAATGTAATAACTACCAGCTATATATAGAGAAGAATATATATGTAAATATAACTATATTATTCTTGTGAAGGTCCAAAGAGCGCTTGAAGCTCTTTGGACAGGGCAGAGACTGCGTAACTCTGCCAAAACAGGGATGGAGGAATAAAACAGGGAGTAGATCTCAATCTTTACTTCCAAGAATATGTATATTCGCAAACTTTAAGGGAATTTGAATGAGTGGGATAGGGCGAATAGGCTGAAAACTCCTTGAGATATGATATATTAGTGAATTATATAAAAGTTCAGCAAGATTATTAAAGTCTTATTCCCTGATCTCACTGGAGTTACATATCAGGTTTATATGGGGTCATTTACCCTTAGCCCTATGAATATATACAGAAAATTAAAACTTCCCCATGTCAAACAATATAATTCTATGAGTACAGACTTCACAACTTCGAATTGCCCAACTATTAACTTAGAATTTTTAAACATTTAAAAGGTAGCTATGAGACATGCATTCAGCAGGGTAGGCTTCAGGAAAAAAAATTAAAAAAAAGAATGTAGGCGGACTATAACACATATTGTCTGAGTAAGAAGGATAATCACAATAGGATATGCAAATACGATTCCTAAGCACAGCAAGAATAAAAGAAGCAAACACAGTATATACAACAGTAGGGAAGTCTCACTCGTGCATAGTAATGGATAGCAACCTCCATAGCCCGCTTGATAGGAACCCGCCATAAGAGTGTAAAATAGTTCCTTTGCAAAAGTCAGTATACCTTTTCCTCAGAGGCAGTCATTATAGGGTTTATATGTGTACGTCCAAAAGGGCCGGGATAACAAGTGCCCTAGGTCCCAAAGTGAAGCATCCAAACTAACCTACTCCTGCACGCCTGGTTTCACATATTAAATAGTAGTAGATATGCTGCACCAGGCCCATCGGAAAAGTCATCCCCAAAATCCAAGGGAAAATAGGGCTGCACACGAGGGAGTCAGCTGTCTTCGCTGCCGCGGCCTCGCCAAGGGTGATTAAGCTACAGTCCTGCATGGGGAACAGGTGACAGATAGTTCCCGATCCACTCCCCTGCCCGATGCCGACCTGCAATAGCTCAACCCGGGATAAACAGGTCTGTATCACGGTAGCATTACGCTCCATCTCGGCAAATCGGGCATCAGCTGTGAGAGGCCCCATACTCGCCTGGCAGTTAGGTGTTGTGGGGGAGAGATCGTCCTTGATGCGGGGAGCGGCATAGTGCAGGTTATGCACGCTACTCTTTGGCTTCCTAGGATTTAGCTCAGTAACTGTGGGCATGAGGATCTGTGGACAATCGGACTCTGTGATATTGCAGTGCCTTTCCAGCTGTGGGAGGCTGTGATGCAAGTTGAAGCAGGGATCTGTCTCCCCCGCCGTGATGAGCGTAGCTTTCTCTTCATCGTTAATCTGAGCCCCAGCAGCTACCAAGAGCCGGTCAAACCGTTCACACATCCGTTGCTCATATTCCACAAATAGGGCATGTACCCTTAGATATAAGTTCTCCTCCATATTATTGTTAACCCGGTTTCCCGGGGGGGGTGCTGAAATCTCTCTCACGAGTAGCCGCCAAAGGATCTCAGTGGTCCGGTCTGGGAACTCCCAGAATCTTCAAAATAAAATATATACTAAATCAGCACGTCCTCTGCTTCATTAGGGAGCACAATATCAGGCTGGATGACTATTCAATATCTAGTTTGCAGGCAAAATAAGAGTCATCTTTGTAGAGCTCCCAGTGAAGCGGCCATCTTTGGATCCTGTCCGGACACGCCCCCCCAAATATAACCTTTTTCTGGGAGCGCATGCCAAACCATCGCTGTAGAAGGCAATAGATAAAGGTACTTCGGTCCAATCGGTGGCACGCCACTTTGTACAGTCTGGACACCCAGCAGCCAGTTTAGAACAATGCTGATAGATTACATACCCCCACTAAAAAGAGGAGGGGATAAGCACAAGAAGCTGCTCCAAACTGAGACCAATGGATTCATCGATTGGACACTGCAGCCCCAAAGAGACAATACAATTTTAGATCTCAGTCTATTTATATGAATTAACTGAGCTAGCTTAGTTTTAAGTATGACCCAATAGGAATCTTGGATATGACATTTCCTGTCCTGGGTTTGTGACACTGACATGAGTTTATACCATACTCCTAGCCCCTGTGTTTATGTATAGCACTGTTTTTTAAATAGTAGTTAGAAATTAGTTACTGTATTTTTATAAGGGTGGGCTGTCTCTTTAATTTAAGGGATCAGCTGGTTTGCTGCAGACGATCAGACCGAGCGGGTGCCATGGACGCTGTAAGTAGTGAGTGGTGACGTCATTGTCATGTGAATAAACACAATTGACTATGCTAATTAGCCATGCCGCTCTGTTAAAGTACAAGACACTATGAGGCCTATTTATGAAATATCTGTCAGACCTGATCCGACAGTGTGGATCAGGTCTGACAGACATCGCTGAATGCGGAGAGCAATACACTCTCCATATTCAGCATTGCACCAGCAGCTCTTGTGAACTGCTGGTGCAACGCTGCCCCCTGCAGACTCGCGGCCAATCAGCCGCCAGCAGGTGGTGTCAATCAACCCGATCATACTTTATCGGGTTAATTTTCGGCGATGTGTGTCCGTCTGCTCAGAGCAGGCGGACAGGGTTAGGAAGCAGCGGTCTTTAGACCGCTGCTTCAAAACTGCTGTTTCTGGCGAAACTGAAGGATACAGTTTTTGCTTGTACTCTCAACTACTATACACTGCCGATTTTCACTGCATCTGATTGGTGCACAGACTCACACCCCCAGCGTGACATCACAACAGTCAGTCAGAGCAGACAAAGATCACAGCTTCCTTCCTCAAACAAGCTCCGGTTCTGCTAACAAATGATTGGTGCATACAACCACACCTACAGATCTGTGAGTAAATGTTTTACCAATATCTTCTGTTACTTAAGCAGTTGACTGTTTAATTCTGTAAATGCATACAAACTAAAGGACTGTACATGAACTCCTGTTTACACTCAAAGTGAATCCTCCATTTTCATGTTTGCAGCAGAGCTTAATACTGAACTTCCATGTTAATAAAGACTTTAATATATTGCTGCTTATTGTAACTAAAATCATTATCTACTGAAGTTTACAGGACAACATTCCTCTCCTGTAACCAAATAACTTATACCCTTCTTAAAGGGACAGAACTAAAATAACCTCTCAAATAGTAATACATTGGTAACTGCAGTTGTGATCCCAAAATTCTTCATAAACTTATTTCAGGAAATTTAGCAGCATTACAAAATCTCACGATACATGGCCCCATTCCTTCTTTCATGTACACGGATCAGTCGTCCTGTTCCCTTTGCAGAGAAACAGCCCCAAAGCATGATGTTGCCACCCCCATGCTTCACAGTAGGTATGGTGTTCTTTGGTTGCAACTCAGCATTCTCTCTCCTCCAAACACAACGAGTTGTGTTTCTACCAAACAGTTCTACTTTGGTTTCATCTGACCATATGACATTCTCCCAATCCGCTTCTGGATCATCCAAATGCTCTCTAGCATACTTCAGACGGGCCCGTCTGGCACTGCAGGATCTGAGTCCCTGGCAGCGTAGTGTGTTACTGATGGTAGCCTTTGTTACGTTGGTCCCAGCTCTCTGCAGGCCATTCACTAGGTCCCCCCATGTGGTTCTGGGATGTTTGCTCACTGTTCTTGTGATCATTTTGACCCCACGGGTGAGATCTTGTGTGGAGCCCCAGATCGAGGGAGATTATCAGTGGTCTTGTATGTCATCCATTTTCTAATTATTGCTACCACAGTTGTTTTCTTCACACCAAGATGCTTGCCTATTGCAGATTCAGTCTTCCCAGCCTGGTGCAGGTCTACAATTTTGTTTCTGGTGTCCTTCGACAGATCTTTGGTCTTCACCATAGTGGAGTTTGGAGTGTGACTGTTTGAGGTTGTGGACAGGTGTCTTTTATACTGATAACAAGTTCAAACAGGTGCCATTAATACAGGTAATGAGTGAAGGACAGAGGAGCCTCTTAAAGAAGAAAATACAGGTCTGTGAGAGCCAGAATTCTTGCTTGTTTGTAGGTGACCAAATACTTATTTTCCATCATAATATGCAAATAAATTCTTTCCAAATCAGACAATGTGATTGTCTGGATTTGTTTCCACATTTTGTCTCTCATAGTTGAGGTATACCTATGATGAAAATTACAGGCATCTCTCATCTTCTTAAGTGAGAGAACTTGCACAATTGGTGGCTGACTAAATACTTTTTTGCCCCACTGTGTGTATATATATATATATATATATATATATATATATATATATATATATATATACAGTATATATGTGTGTTAAAAGGAAGAAAAAACATACCACAATTTTCCAGCACCAGTTTATTTACTAATAATTAAATCACTTTATCAGGTTAGCTAAGCAGTAAATTACACAATCATAATTATATACATGATTATGTACAGCAAAATTAAGACCACAGATTGTAACAACGGTTGTTGCCAAAATAGCTCCAATAGTTGACACTTCAACACTCTGACATTTCATGCCCCTGAATAAATATATGGACCCATAAATACAGCATACCAATATAGCACCATTTTCAGTTCATGACCATAAAATGGCATAAAGTTATTACGATTCAGTTCGTGTATGAAGGGAAAGAGCCAGCCATCCTGTCTCTATATGGAATTATGATCCAATTTAATATAGAGCAAAAGAGTATACAAACAGGTTACCTTGATAGGAGAGGGTCAAATGTCCCGTAATCGAAACCCAAGGCTTTTCAAGAGACATACCTTTGTAATCCTTCCGGTACCTTTAAACGTCCAGTATGGGCTGTATTGAAACTCGGTACTCGTGTACAAAATGAAGGCACATAAGTATCAAAACATGCCTTCAGGATTTAGTATCCAGCCAAACACTTATGTGCCTTCATCTTGTACACAAGTACCAAGTTTAAATTGAAGGGTTAAAAAGAATCCACAGGTATGCTGTGTTTATGGGCCCATGTGTTTATTCAGGGGCATAAATTGTTACAGTGTTCCAGTTTCAACTATTGGAGCCATTTTTGCAACAACCGTTGTTACAATGTTGCTGTACATAGTCATGTATATAATTATTTTGATGACTGTGTTATTTATTGCATAGCTTACCTGTTAAAGTGATTTAATTATTAGTAAAAACCCTGGTGCTGGAAAATAGTTGTATGTTTTTTCCTCCTTTTAACATTTATTTTCTTACCACTACCGTGCACTGTATGCATTGTATTTTTGTTTTAACACTGTAGTACAAAAGGTAATTACTATTACCTAGATTACAAATTTTGCGTTACGGTTTTAACGCTGAAAAAATTGCCATTTTAGAATAAAAACTGTAATACAGCAATTACGAGTCGTGTCGGTATAGCTATACCACAAGCATTTTAGCCTGTAACGCAACGTCAATACCGCACTCCAAAAAATTACATTTTTGCCTAGGATTTCCATTGCGCTGGTATTACAGATTGTGCAGTGAGGCTAAAATGCTTGCATTCCAGCCTATACCAACACGATCCGTTCCGTCATATGAGACCAGTAGTTATGAGTTTTGCATAACAAAACTGTTACACAAAACTCATAACTAAAATGTTACAAAGTACACTAACACCCATAAACTACCTATTAACCCCTATTCCGCCACCCTCCCGTATCACAAACACTAAATTAAACTTATTAACCCCTAATCTGCTGCTCCCGACATCACCAACACTAATAAAAGTTATTAACCCCTATTCTGCTGCTCCCTGACATTGCAACTACTATAACAAAGTTATTAACCCCTATTACCCCGTACCCCAACATTGCCAACACTATAATAAAGCTATTAACCCCTATTCCGCCACTCCCAGAAATCACCGCCACTAAATAAAGTTATTAACCCCTAAACCTTTGGCCTCCCACATCACCGCTACTAAATAAACTTATTAACCTCTAAACTCCAGCCCCCCACATCGCAAAAAACTAAATTAAACTATTAATCCCTAAACCTAACAACCCCCTAACTTTAAATTAAAATTACAATATCCCTATCTTAAAATAAATAAAAACTTAAAAGTTTAAACTAACAATTAACCTAACATAACTATTATACTAAAATTAAAATAACTACCAATTAAATAAACTAAATTACACATTAAAAAAACTAACACTACTCAAATATAATTAATTCTAAAATTACAAAAAATAACAAATACTAAATTACAAAAAAATAACAAACACTAAATTATGAAAAATAACAAACGAAATTATCCAAAATTAAAACAATTACACCTAATCTAATAGCCCTATAACCCCCCCCCCATATAAAAAACCCTAGTATACAATAAACTATCAGTAGCCCTTAAAAGGATGTTTTGCCCTAAAGAAATTAGCTCTTTTGCCTGTAAAAAATACAAAGACCCCCCAACAGTAAAACCCAATAAACAGTAAAATCCACCACTCAACCAACCACCCAAAATAAAAAACCTAACTCCTTTTCAATGGACCTTTGAAAAAGCCGGTTCACAGCGAAACATGTCAGGAGAGTTAGGGAAATGGTGAGGAGTCCTAGGAGCTCCTGTGTTTTTAGCTAAGCCTTAAGCTGACTTAAACTTACTGTAGTCGATAATCAATTCATTGTACGTTATTCTATTCAAGCCTCCTCTGTGCCATTATCTATAGCGTTCAATACTCTGAGGCATGCAGGTTGTCCGTTAGCCACTGGCAAAGATACGATTAATGTGGAGTGAAAGAGAGGGTGGTATACGTCTCTCCCTTACTCTCAAAGTGCATACTGGTATAGTAACGGATTAGCACAAAATAAACAGTAACAGGCACAACAACCAAACTCTGTTACAGTCAGTTATGCTGTGCGCCGGTGCTACAAAAGCACATAATTAATGATAGGAGTATAAACATTAAGACGAGTGGCAACAAATACGGCTGTAGATCACATGTTACAATACAGAATAACAAGAAGCAAACACTGTGGCCAAATTGTTAGTCGCAACTTAACATGAAATTTACTTGTACTCCTTTAGATCATTAATACGCTTGTACCTGACAGATCACAATAAGCAGCATTGACATTGCGAAGCGATTCCGAGCTAGCCAATGAATATCCCAGTGAATAACTAAATGTAATCTAACATAATACTGCACAGAGATTTGGGTGATTTCAAGTGCTAAAACGAAGTCAATCCAACTACACGCTCCGATATTTAAAATGGTCTTTTTCATTTGACCATGTATATTACCGATAAGAATGTATAGGAGCTTTATAAAGCCGACACTTATATTATAAGTAGCTGAGTATTTACAACATAACTCTGATCTTATAGTACAACAATTTTTATTAAAGCTCCTAATCACATTATTATTTTCAATAAATTGGTTCAAGTTTGGACAATAACTATACGGATACAATCTTTAGAGAGTAATTGTTGCCAAGATACTTAGGAAGTATTTTTTAATACTTCCAATATATGAGATTTCTCACAAATTGTGTGAAATAATGACACAATTAAAGTTAAGTGTATAACCATTGCCACTCCAGCATTTTAAACTTAAAGTTGATTTGCAAACTGTAGAGGAGAATAACACTCGTACTCTAATTACTACTTGAATTAATCTCTAACTCTGAGAGAACTAATCCCAATCTCTAAGATTATTCTTCTATGTGATCCTCTACCGTATTTCTATTGAGTCAGTATAACTAGAAACTGGGTCATAACAAACTGGGAATTAACACACCAAGATAGACAACCCACTTCTATCACAGCTCTTTACCAGCCACATTGGAAGAGCATTAAGAGGTTGATTCTTTATTTTGATTATAGTAATCTAGAGATTCACCAAGTATAACAAACCTCAATATAATTTGTATCTATATAAGCTAAGAACGGCAGGAATAGAAATACATAATATCCTTATGAGATAGATATTGCAACTACTAAAGTCAACTTAAACGTGGTTTTAATTTCAATCCTATTTTAATAAAGTTAATAAAAATTAAATTTTATATTTTTCACTAGTACAATTTCCACTAATTAATTAGAGGTGTATTATACCTTGTAGAAATTACACACAAACAGCCTAGTGTGCTAAGACGTGTATTCTTTAGCTAGTAAGTTCTTCTTACTATATCTGTAATTATTGTAGTTCTCCAATACACTAGCACCAAAACCCAGACTATAGGAGATAATTCACTAACGCCTAGATTTAGAGTTCTGCGTTAGCCGTCAAAACCAGCGTTAAGGGGTCCTAACGCTGCTTTTTACCGTCCGCTGGTATTTAGAGTCATTCAGGAAAGGGTCTAACGCTCATTTTCCAGCCACGACTTTTCCATACCGCAGATCCCCTTACGCCAGTTGCGTATCCTATCTTTTCAATGGGATCTTCCTAACGCTGGTATTTAGAGTCTTGGCTGAAGTGAGCGTTAGAACTCTAACGCCGGTTTATAAAGCTCTTAACTACTGTGCTCTAAAGTACACTAACACCCATAAACTACCTATGTACCCCTAAACCGAGGTCCCCCCACATCATCGCAATTATAATACATTTTTTTAACCCCTAATCTGCCGACCGGACACCGCTGCGATCTACATTATCCCTATAAACCCCTAATCTGCTGCCCCTAAAACTGCCGACACCTACATAATATTTATTAACCCCTAATCTGCCCCCCCCAACGTCGTCACCACTATAATAAATGTATTAACCCATAAACCGCCTCACTCCCGCCTCGCAAAAACTATAATCAATTTTATTAACCCCTAATCTGCCCTCCCTAACATCACCGCCACCTAACTTCAAGTATTAACCCCTAATCTGCCGACCGGACAGCACCACTACTATAATAAATGTATTAACCCCTAAAGCTAAATCTAACCATAACCCTAACACCCCCCTATGTTAAATATAATTTAAATCTAACGAAATAAATTATTTCTTATTAAATAAATTAATCCTATTTAAAACTAAATACTTAGCTATCAAATAAACCCTAATATAGCTACAATATAACTAATAATTACATTGTAGCTATTTTAGGATTTATATTTATTTTACAGTCAACTTTGTATTTATTTTAACTAGGTACAATAGCTATTAAATAGTTATTAACTATTTAATAGCTACCTAGTTAAAATAATTACAAAATTACCTGTAAAATAAATCCTAACCTTAGTTACATTTAAACCTAACACTACACTATCAATAAATTAATTAACTAAACTACCTGCAATTACCTATAATTAAATCAACTAAACTAAATTACAAAAAAAAAAACACACTAAATTACAAAAAATAAAAAAAGATTACAAGAATTTTAAGCTTATTACACCCACTCTAAGCCCACTAAAAAAATAACAAAGCCTCCCAAAATAAAAAAATGCCCTACCCTATTCTAAAATAAAAAGTTAACAGCTCTATTACCTTACCAGCCCTTAAAAGAGCTTTTTGCGGGTCATGCCCCAAAGAAATCAGCTCTTTTGCCTATAAAAAAACATACAATACCCCCCCAACATTACAACCCACCACCCACATACCCCTAATGTAACCCACCCAAACCCCCCTTAAAAAACCTAACACTAAGCCCCTGAAGATCTCCCTACCTTGTATTCACCCAGCCGGGTATTACCGATCCATCCAGAAGAGGGTCCGAAGTCTTCATCCTATCCGGCAAGAAGAGGTCCTCCAGAGGGTCCGAAGTCTTCATCCTATGCGGCAAGAAAAGGTCCTCCAGAGGGTCCAAAGTCTTCATCCAGGCGGTATCTTCTATCATCTTCCATCCAGAGCGGAGCGGGTCCATCTTGAAGCAGCCGGTGCGGATCCATCCTCTTCTTCTGACGTCCTAACACCGAATGAAGGTTCCTTTAAATGACGTCATCCAAGATGGCGTCTCTCAAATTCTGATTGGCTGATAGTATTCTATCAGCCAATCGGAATTAAGGTAGGAAAAATCTGATTGGCTGATTGAATCAGCCAATCAGATTCAAGTTCAATCGGATTGGCTGATCCAATCAGCCAATCAGATTGAGCTCGCATTCTATTGGCTGTTCCGATCAGCCAAAAGAATGCGAGCTCAATCTGATTGGCTGATCGGCTCAATCTGAATGCGAGCTCAATCTGATTCATCCGCTCCGGATGAAAGAAGATAGAAGATGCCGCCTGGATGAAGACTTTGGACCCTCTGGAGGACCTCTTCTTGCCGGATAGGATGAAGACTTCGGACCCTCTGGAGGACCTCTTCTTGCCGGATAGGATGAAGACTTCGGACCCTCTTCTGGACGGATCGGTGATACCCGGCTGGGTGAATACAAGGTAGGGAGATCTTCAGGGGCTTAGTGTTAGGTTTTTTAAGGGGGGTTTGGGTGGGTTAGATTAGGGGTATTTGGGTGATGGGTTGTAATGTTGGGGGGATATTGTATGTTTTTTTTACAGGCAAAAGAGCTGATTTCTTTGGGGCATGCCCCACAAAAAGCCCTTTTAAGGGCTGGTAAGGTAATAGAGCTGTTAACTTTTTATTTTAGAATAGGGTAGGGCATTAGCTTAAAATTCTTGTAATCTTTTTTTATTTTTTGTAATTTAGTGGGTTTTTTTTGTAATTTAGTTTAGTTGATTTAATTGTAGGTAATTGTAGGTAGTTTAGTTAATTAATTTATTGATAGTGTAGTGTTAGGTTTAATTGTAACTTAGGTTAGGATTTATTTTACAGGTAATTTTGTAATTATTTTAACTAGGTAGCTATTAAATAGTAAATAACTATTTAATAGCTATTGTACCTAGTTAAAATAAATACAAAGTTGCCTGTAAAATAAATATAAATGCTAAAATAGCTACAGTATAATTATTCCTTATATTGTAGCTATATTAGGATTTATTTTACAGGTAAGTATTTAGCTTTAAATAGGATTAATTTATTTAATAAGATTTAATTTATTTCGTTAGATTTAAATTATATTTAACTTAGGGGAGTGTCAGGGTTAGGGTTAGACTTAGATTTAGGAGTTAATACATTTATTAGAGTAGCGGCGAGGTCCAGTCGGCAGATTAGGGGTTAATACTTGAAGTTACATGTCAGCGATGTTAGGGAGGGCAGATTAGGATTAATAATATTTATTATAGGGTTTGCGAGGCGGGAGTGTGGCGGTTTAGGGGTTAATACATTTATTATAGTGGCGGCGAGGTCCGGTTGGCAGATTAGGGGTTAATAAGTGTAGGTAGGTAGCGGCGACATTGGGGGGGGGGGCAGATTAGGGGTACATAGGTATAATGTAGGTTGCGGCGGTGTCTGGAGCGGCAGATTAGGGGTTAATAATAAAATGCAGGGGTCAGTGATGCAGGGGGCAGATTAGGGGTTAATAAGTGTAAGGTTAGGGATGTTTAGACTCGGGGTTCATGTTAGGGTGTTAGGTGCAGACTTAGAAAGTGTTTCCCCATAGGAAACAATGGGGCTGCGTTCGGAGCTGAACGCTGCTTTTTTGCAGGTGTTAGGGTTTTTTTCAGCTCAAACTGCCCCATTGTTTCCTATGGGGGAATAGTGTACGAGCACGTTTTTCAAGCTGGCCGCTACCGTAAGCTAGGCTGGTATTTAGAGTTGAAGTGCCAGAAAATTATGCTCTACGCTCCCTTTTTGGAGCCTAACGCAGCCATTCAGACAACTCTAAATACCAGCGTTATTTAAAAGGTGCGGGGGGGGGGGAAACACGCATAGCTAATGCACCCCTTTGGCCGCAAAACTCTAAATCTAGGTGTAAATTCTTAATCAGGGGTAAATCTTAGGCAGTCCTGAAACTATAAGTAGTGCCATTGGTCATTTTGTAAAAAAAGGATTACTTCTCTACTCTTATCTATACTCTTTCTTAAAACCCAAAACATCTGTTCTCCACTTTTAACACCCTTCTCTGCCCAACCCCCCCTGCTATTCCCACTTCTCTCTCAGCTCAAGATTTTGCAAACCACTTCATCATAAAATAGATTCAGAAATGGAATCATCTCTCAACACACAACCAGTCTCCAACCCCATTAACCAATCACTGATATCCAAAACCCACAAAGCCAAAGATTCAGCTTTTTGTGTTCCTGCTACTGAGGAAGAAGTTTCTGCCCTTATATCCTCCTTTCACATCACTACCTGTCCCCATGATCCCATCCCCTCACAATTACTGCCCTCCCTCTCTCCTACTCTTACTCCTATCCTCACACATATTTTTAATCTCTCCCTCAGCACTGTTATATTTCCCTCATTCCTTAAATATGCACTAATCACATCTATATTCAAAAAATCATCTCTTGATCCATCATCCCTATCTAACTACTGGCCTATTTCCTTGCTCTCCCTTGCCTCAAAACTTCTGGAAGGGCTTGTATATACACGTTTATCACATTTCCTCACATTAAACTCCCTCCTTGATCCATTGCAATCTGTTTTTTGCCCCCAACACACAGAAACTGCAATCATTGAGGTTACTAATGACCTAATTACAGCAAAATTGAAAGGCCACTTTTCTCTGTTAATCCTTCGTGATCTGTCTGCAGCCTTTGACATTGTTGACCACACTCTGTTGCTCCAAACCCTCCAATCTTTCGGCATCTGTGACACAGCCCTCTTGTGGCTCTCTTCTTACCTGTCTAACCAGACCTTTAGTGTGATCTTCTCATCCTCTGACCCTTTACCACTTTCTGTTGGGGTACCACAAAGCTCTGTCCTTGGTCCCCTTCTCTTCTTCAATTTGTACATCATCCTTAGGTTCCTTAATACAGTCCCATGGAGTTCAATAGCATTTTTTACTCACCACATCCAGTCTTTGGCAAATGTCTGCCACCTCCACCTTAACACATCCCCAAAATTTGCCACTTCCTTACACAGGACACAATTATGACTCTAATCAACTCTCTCATCATTTCCCTCCTTGACTAATGCAACTCCATCCTCTCCAGCCTCACTAGCTGCCATCTATCTCCCTTACAATCCATAATAGATGCCTTTGCCGGGCTAATCTTTCTGTAGAGACTGGCAGAGCATAGCAGAGCAGCTAATGTAGATTGGCGACTTAGGTTGATGAGGATAGCTGAATCTTTCATAATAGATTGGTTGGGAAGAGGCGATGTTTGTGAAGGCCATTTAGAAGTAGATTGCAGTAGTCAGTATCTGACAAAATGAGGGAATTAATTATTATTTTATAGTTTCTTGAGTAAGGAAAGGTCAAAATCTGGAAATGTTATGTAACTATGAACAACAGGATTTGGTGAGCATTTGCATTTGTGGAATGAATGTGAGTTCAGAGTCAAGTGTTACCCAAAGACAGTGGACCTGGGGTGAGTTGTTAAGAATAGAGTTTCCAACTGTAAGAGAAATGTCAGGTGTTGGATGTCTCCAAGAGGGGGGAATAAGAAACAGCTCAGTTTTAGGCAGATTAGTTAGAGGTGGTGTGAGGACTTCCAAAAGAAAATTACAGAGACAGTTAATAATCTGGTTGAGTAAAAAGAGAGAGATATCAAGAGAGGAAAGATAGATTTGGGTATCATCATCATTTAAGTGGTACAGGGACCCAAAAGAGGAAGTTTTCCAAGGTAGGATGTATAGAGAGAAAAAAAGGCAAAGGATCAGAGCATATGTTGTTATGCGATTTGAAAGACATGAAGCTAACCAGGAGAGGGCTGTATCTCGGATGCTAAATTAATGTAGGAGAGGATGGTCAACTGTGTTGAAAGCAGCAGTCTGCTTGTGCAATACTCTTGAAATCAGGTTTGCTGAAACAGCCTATTACACTTATCTAAGACATGAGGTAATTTTTATAGACCGTGCATTTTACCCTTTGAGTATCAAGTAATCAGATTTGACGATGCTTCAGTGTGTCTTCTTATTTGTTGCTGAGCATGTCTGGAACAACAATATTATCAGATAAGATGTGATAGTTTACATGCAGGCATTTTTAGCTTCTGGTATGGCAGTAAACATAAATGATGTGCATTCGTTTTCGGACTGCATGCTCCAACAAAATTTAATTCATCAATATTTATTCTTTCCTTTAAAATACTTTAAAGTTTAGTGTAGGTCCTGGGAGCTGAACTCACTAAGCCTCCTGTTAGCGCACTCAGGGCACACAGCTTCCCCTGCTGAACTGTCAAAATTGGGGTATAGACTTCAGCCACACCCTGAGGCCTGGAAACAGGCAAGGAGGTGGTGTAGATATTTTACTTTCTGTCTTTGCACCTCACATTTTCTTCCTTCAAAACACACACTCTCCTCTGGTACGTTTGCGATTATATATCACCCCCTGACTCCTCAACTCAATTTCTTGATAATTTTGCATCCCCGCTACCTTATGTCCTCTCCTCAGACATCCCTGCCCTAATTTTGGGGTATTTCAACCTCCCTGTCGACAGTCCCTCTGCCCCTGCTGCAAAATAAATTCTCCATCTCACAAAGATGGACGCTCCCTTGATCTAACTTTCAGATATCGATGCACTCTCTCAAATTATACAAATTCCCCCTTTCCTGTTTCTGACCATCATCTACATCATCTGATGTAATAGTTTACACACAGGCCTTTTTAGATTCTGGTATAGCTTTAAACATAATTGATTTGGATTTTACCCTCAAGTCAGCTGTTTCTCTTGTATAGAATACAGAAGAATATGTTGAGTCCAAGAAAATGTTTGTTTTTGTTCATATTTGTATATTTATATAAAATTTTTAAAAAATGACAAAAGATAAAACATGCTTCTTTTTAATCCAATTATTTGCCGTGTCTCTGTTAAGATCTTTTATTTTACTTAAAAATCTGCAATTAGTACAATACATTAAACATCCACGTTTTTTATTCTCAAGAGGGCATGATACTGAGACTTTGGGGCCTATTTATCAAGCCGTCAACCGCAAATTCGCTGGAATTCCGCAGCGTAATTGTGGAGACATATATTCTCCATATTTATGAAAGCCTACAGACCGCCAAAAGTAGTATTTTGTGACGTAACATACGATCCGCCGGTCTCAGTCCGACATAGAACGATGCTTACGTCATTACAGATGGTCCGAATGCAAATTCAGAAGTATCTGACTACTTTTGGAAATTAACAAATACCTACCAGTTACGCTCACCACTATTCCGGCCCAGCGGCGGATGCAATAGGAATCAATGGGAGTCTGAAAGCAGCGAAAGGTTATGTTTGCTGCTGCCCGATATCCCATTGATTCATGTACCTCAAGTCTAAACACCCCTAATCTGTCGCCCCCTACACCGCCGCCACCTACATTATACTTATTAACCCCTAAACCGCCACTCCCAGACCCTGCCGCAACAAAATAAACTTATTAACCCCTAAACCGCCACTCCCGGAGACTACCACCACCTACATTATGTTATTAACCCCTAATCTGCCGCCTCCTACACCGCCACCACCTATATTACATTTATTAACCCCTAATCTGCCGCCCCCAACATCGCCGCCACTATTCTAAATGTATTAACCCCTAAACCTAAGTCTAACCCTAACACCCCCTAACCTAAATATTATTTAAATAAATCTAAATAAAACCTACAATTATTGTCTAAATTATTCCTATTTAAAACTAAATACTTACCTATAAAATAAACCCTAAACTAGCTACAATATAATTAATAGTTACATTGTAGCTAGTTTAGGGTTTATTTTTATTTTACAGGCAAGTTTGTATTTATTTTAACTAGGTAGAATAGTTATTAAATAGTTATTAACTATTTAAAAACTACCTAGCTAAAATAAATACAAAAGTACCTGTAAGGGCTATTGGTAGTTTAGGCTAGGTTTTATTTTTATTTTGGGGGGACTTTTTTATTTTGATAGGGCTATTAGATTAGGTGTAATTAGTTTAAATGTCTGTAATTTGTTTATTATTTTCTGTAATTTAGTGGGGGGGGATTTTGTACTTTAGATAATTGTATATAATTTATTAATTGTTTCTAATTTATTTAATTGTATTTAAATGTAGTGTAGTGTTAGGTGTAATTGTAACTTAGGTACAGCGCTACACTGCCCCTATTGGGGATTGTGTGGCTTAAGATGGTGTCCACGACCAAAATAGTAGAAGTTAAAATCTAAAAATCTAAAACTATAAAAATGTATATATAAAATTGTAGATGTAAAATCGTAGATGTGAGAGTTCAAAAGATAATTTATGTGGTAATAACAATATTTAATTCAAAATATAATATAAAAAACAATATAAAAACAATACAGGCAAGTAAAACTCATGTACACCCTATATGAAGAGTTGCGCAACAATCTTTGTTATTTCCTTAGGTAATGGTGTGAGTAAATACCCAATCCTATAAATCCTAAATGACTGTCCTATTATATGTCCAGATTAAATTATAAGGTAAGAGTTAAAGGTGTCCAAATGTAAAAGTACATGAAAGCAATTGTCCAGAAAGGCCTATTTCATCCAAAAAGTATAAATGTCCTGAAAGAGGTGGGTGGTTATCCAAATGCTCCAATAGTGTCTTAAAAATCCAATAATTATATGTGAAACAGTGGATGTTAAAAAGAAAACCAAAAAATCATCCAATAATCATCCAAAAAATATCCAAAAGAAAATATATCCAAAATTCATCCAAAAATCCAAAAATTAAAATTAAAAATAAAATATATGTGAAAAAAATATATAATGATGTGAAGAAACTAATGGGAGGTGTACACCTAAAAGAGCCCTAAAATTGCGTTAAAAAAAAATAAAAATAAAATCCCTGTGTGAAAAATAGTCCTTAGTGAAAAAAATATATATAGTGAATACTTTGTGTTATAAATGATTGTTTGTAGCCTTAGATTATCTAATTATACTGTTCAAAAGTAGAATAGCTGTTAGTGGTGTAGGTGTTGATGAAATAATATTCCTCTTCTCAAAGGTTGTATCAGTGTTTAGGAAATCCTCTTGTACCTATAAAAGTGTACAAAGAAAAGACATAGTGCAATAAAGTCACTTTAAAAGTAGCAATAAAAGTATTCTACTCACCAGATATAATCTGAGCTGCAATACCAGTATATAGCCAACGCGTTTCGGTCCCCAAGGACCTTTCTCAAGACTGGTAGCAGCTTTGGGGCTTCTACACCTTAAGTGTATTTTGGTAGCCAATGAGGTAGTTCCGTTTTTTGCGCTCAAAATTCACGCCCAAAGTTTCGCACCAAAAATTTTGGTGCCAAAATAACTCCACATTTTCAAAATATATCATATTAATTACCCCATCTCAGTGTGCCTTAGTTTTAATGTGTTAGGTATCTTTTAGTTATTCTTTTAAGATGTTTGGCTATCCTAATCCTTATCGTCAACTTACCGGATGTTGACATTGGATGTTGTGCCAACCGGAAGTGACGCTAAATGTGTATTGTGTTTCCTGTCTGGCATCGTGCTTGTTTAGCGGTTAACAGCAAATCGCTTGCACGTGCCAGCTGGCTTAAGGTGATATTATAAATGGGCAAGGGAGGGTAAAATAGATGTGTCCAAAAACACGCCAAATATGCATTCGGCATCAGTAAAGCAATGATGTATAAAAGTGTGGGTTATAAAAACGTTTGGGTTATAAAAAACGTACTGGTTACTTAAAATATTTCAGTGGTATTTCTAGCTCAGATATCTGGTAAAAAATGGATACAAGATATACATATATCTATAGCAGTTACATATGTGCGTATGCATAATAAATTTTAAGATGAGGATAGTACATAGAGTATATAGAAAATATATGTAAAAAATATAAAAAGAAATTATATGATTAAAACTATTAGAACTATTAGTGGGAGCTTTCTTACACTTGATGGAGTGTCTCCATAAAGAACAGAATATTTCTCTAAATCCAACATGTTATTTTCTCATATTTGTATTTTATTGATTTGGGAATGAGCCAATAGATTTCGGGGACACAGAATTAAAATCCAAAATCAGATATATACATTATAGACCTATATCCATAGGAAAGTATATACACAAAAATATAAAAATTAAAATAGTATATATAAAAAAGTTTATATAAGAAGGTATATATAAAAAAGTATATATAAAAAACCACTGGTTGGTCTAAAAGAGAATTTTGGGGATAAAGTAGGTTTGGTTCGTTTTTAAAAGATATTTGGAAACTATTTAAAAACTTATATAAAAGAACCCTTCTTTTATAAAAAGCCTCATTAAAACTCTAAATAGATTGGGGATAAGAACTTTTAATGAAGATAATCCACTTTCTTCCCATTTAACATCTTAGTGTATTGGGATATCTTAATGGAGAGTAGTAAGAGACGGTCTTTAGGTGGAATAATTTCTTTATAATAAATTAAACACTTCCGTGTTGCTATTCAAACCTTTAGGGAAGATGCAATCTAACATAAAGATCCACTTAGATTCCACTTTTAAAAGTTGTTTCTCAAAGTCCCCCCCTCTCCAATTTTTAATGGGTCTGCTTATTCCCATATATTTAAAGGTTTTGTTGCTGCCTTTATGTGTATCTTTAAAATGTTTATATAGTGGAAAATCTTCTTTTCCCCACTTTATCTGCAGAAGGTGTTCACGGATTCTGTCTCTAAGTTTCCTAGAGGTTTGTCCTACATATTGTAATCCGCATCCGCATTCTATTAGGTATATGATGCTCGAATCTTGGCATCTAATCATCTCTTTCATATTAAAAGACTCCTGTGTAATATTTGATTTGAATGTATGGCTTTTTTTGCCATGTTTGCAAGCTTTGCATGAGGGGCATGGAAAGAATCCTTTTGGTTGTTTCCCAAATACATTTTTTGTTATTGTCGTCTTCCTGGTCTCTCTAGGGACACTGGGGGCGATCAATGTTTTCAAGTTTTTTGTTTTTCTATAAATGAATGTGGGGGATTCTATTAAATCCTTCCCAATTATATTGTCCTCTTTAAGAAAGTGCCAGTGCTTTTTTATTATTTTTTCAATTAGAAATCTATTTTCACTGTATTCGGAGATAAAAGGTACCTTTATGGTGTTTTCCTCTTCTGAAATTGTTTCTTTGTTTTTGTATTTCAGCATGGATCTTCTATCCATTTTCTCCACTTCTTCTATAGTTTTGTTTATCATTTCCACATCATACCCTCTATCTATGAATCTGTCTTTTAGGACCTTTGACTCTGTTCCTTCCATTTTTCTGTGTCCGAGCAGTTCTTTCTGAGTCTCATTAGCTGTCCTTTCGGGATATTAGATTTCCATCTATGATGGTGGCAGCTAGTTTGATGGATGTAGTTACTACAGTCTACATCCTTGAAATATGTGGAGGTAGAGAGTCTTCCTTCCTTTACCATTATGTTTAAATCCAAGAAATGAATATTTTTCTTGCTAATTTCATACGTGAATTGTAAGTTCATAGTGTTGTTATTCATTACAATTATAGTGTGTTGGAGATCTTCCACAGATCCTCTCCATATGATGAGGATGTCATCTATGTATCTCTTGTATAGGACCAGGTCTGCGCCTGCTGGGCAGGAGTCCCAAAATAGGTTCTCCCATTTTCCCAAATATAAGTTCGCGTAGCTAGGCGCAAACCTGGTCCCCATAACTGTTCCACATATCTGGTTATAGAATACTCCTCTGTTGTTAAAATAATTGTGACTTAGTATATAGGAAATTCCTTCCAGAACGAACTCTCTTTGTTCTTGACTCAGTTCGCTGTCTTTCTCCATGAAATACTTCACCGCTTCTAGACCCAAATCATGTGGGATGCTCGTGTAAAGAGCAGTGACATCACAGGTTGCTAGAATATATCGGTCGTCCCATTCTAATTGATTCAGTAAATTGAGAACTTCCGTTGAGTCTTTGAGATAAGATGGTAATTTCTGTACATGTTGTTGTAGTCTCCTATCGATGTATTCTGATAGGTTACAGGTGATTGAACCGATACCTGATATAATAGGCCTCCCGGGAGAGTTTTCCAGCTTTTTGTGTATCTTAGGTAGGTAATAGAATACAGGTATCCTTGGATGTTTCATAGATATATACCTGTATTCATGATTGTTGATAATACCTCTCCTTTTGGCTGATATAAGTATGGAGTCTAGTTCTTCCTTATACCTTCTTGTGGGGTCTGAATTCAACACTTGATAAGTGTCAGAATCCCCTAGGATTCTCTCTGACTGCTTGTTGTAATCTTCTTTATTCAGGATTACGATTTTTATCTGCCGGTTTTACTATGATATTTTTGTTTTCTTCTAGACTCTTAATAGTATTTATTTGTGTTTTAGTCATATTTTGGTGGAATTTCTTAATTTTGTCATGGTTCAATTTTTTTATGTCGTCACATACTACATTTTCAAATGTTTCTATGTGAGGTCCCTTATGTGTTATAGGGAAGAAAGTGGACTTCGGTTTGAGATCCGTATAGTTAGGCTTCTTTTGTGCTTGATTCCCAATATCTATTATATTTGTATTTAATTGCGAATTAGTATTTCTTTGTGAATTGATTTTTTCTAATGCAGATTTACAGAAAAATCTTTTAAGGGTGAGTTTCCTCACCAATTGTTTGACATGTGTATAGGTCTGGAATTTGTCCAGTCCTCTTGATGGAGCATATGATAGACCTAAAGTCAGTACTTCATTGTCCTTCTCACTCAGTGTAATGTTGCTCAAATTGTATATCCCTCTGCTCTTTGTGTTTGTTGGGTTATTCATATGGTTATTGGCAGGGTAGCTCGTAGAGGGTATGGCAGTTGATTCCTTCTCACATGTATTATGTGCCGGTAGTGTGGTCTGAGACTTCTTTTTTATCCTTGAGCCTGCTCTTCTGCCTCTGTGGGTTTTCTTTTTATACTTTGGATTGGGGACTCTTCTACATCCTGTGTTCTGTTTTTTCTCTTTGATTGTTTGTTTCTGTCTATGAGTGTCACATTGCCTTCCCCTAAAAAATGTAGATTATCATGATCTGTTATGGTGCCTGATGGTTGAGTATTTGTGTTCCTCAGGGTTGGGGGGGTGGGGCTATTAAGATCATCATTTTGTCTTAGATTTTCAAATATGTTTGAAGTTGGTGTAGGATTATCTACCCAATGGTTCCTCTGTCTATTATTGTATGTATCTTTATATTGGTAGTTCTGATTGTCTTGAAAATGTACTTTAGGATGCATTTGTCTATTATTGTAACCACTGTAATCTCTGTTCGGGTAAGTTTCTCTCCCCTCATATGAGGGAAATCTGTTGCGTGGTTGCCTATTGTATGTAGGTGACCTGCCCCTTATATTTTCTCCTCTTATTTGTCTGTAATCATTATCATATCCTTGATATGGATTATTGTGATAATGTTGGCGATTTCTAAACTGAGGTGATCTGAAATACGATTGTTGTCTTTGACCCCAGTCCTCTATTTCTCTAGGTCTAGGTTGTTCCCTGTGGTTCCTATGGTAGTAGTTCCTATTGTTGTAACTCCTAGAATGGTATGGACCACTATGATTTCTATCTCTTTGGTCTTGGGGATTTCTCCCATAGAATGTGTTATTATTCTCGTTATGGGGAAAGGGATGGTAATTACTTCTGTAGTTTTGTCCCCATTGGTTTTGGGGATGTCTGTTTTTTTCTCTGTTTATATTCCCCCTAGGGGCAACAGCAGTCCATTCTTCTTCTGTATGTGGTGTGTTAGTCTCTATATTTGGTTCTGTCACTAACATAGTGTCTGCCTTACTTTGAGTGGCTAAGTTTAAATTCCTGTGGATTTTCTTAGTCTTTTTGGAAATAATGTCATCCTTAATCTTTTTAATCTTGGAGCATAATTGCTCCTGTTTAGTTTTAAATATACTGAGGTTTTCTTTTTAACATCCACTGTTTCACATATAATTATTGGATTTTTAAGACACTATTGGAGCATTTGGATAACCACCCACCTCTTTCAGGACATTTATACTTTTTGGATGAAATAGGCCTTTCTGGACAATTGCTTTCATGTACTTTTACATTTGGACACCTTTAACTCTTACCTTATAATTTAATCTGGACATATAATAGGACAGTCATTTAGGATTTATAGGATTGGGTATTTACTCACACCATTACCTAAGGAAATAACAAAGATTGTTGCGCAACTCTTCATATAGGGTGTACATGAGTTTTACTTGCCTGTATTGTTTTTATATTGTTTTTTATATTATATTTTGAATTAAATATTGTTATTACCACATAAATTATCTTTTGAACTCTCACATCTACGATTTTACATCTACGATTTTATATATACATTTTTATAGTTTTAGATTTTTAGATTTTAACTTCTACTATTTTGGTCGTGGACACCATCTTAAGCCACACAATCCCCAATAGGGGCAGTGTAGCGCTGTACCTTGGCATTTTATTTTATTTTTTACTGTACCCTCGGAATCTGGTTGGGAGATTCCGCCTATATTTGGTACGGCTTGTATGGTATTTATTGTGGCGCTGCTAGACATCAACTTATTTGTAATTGTAACTTAGGTTAGGTTTTATTTTACAGGTACTTTTGTATTTATTTTAGCTAGGAAGTTATTAAATAGTTAATAACTATTTAGTAACTATTCTACCTAGTTAAAATAAATACAAACTTGCCTGTAAAATAAAAATAAACCCTAAGCTAGATACAATGTAACTATTAATTATATTGCAGCTATCATAGGGTTTATTTTACAGGTAAGTAATTAGTTTTAAATAGGAATAATGTAGTTAATGATAGTTATTTAATTTATATTTAAATTAGATTTAAGTTAGGGGTGTTAGGGTTAGACTTAGGTTTAGGGGTTAATAAATTTAATATAGTGGCGGCGACGTTGGGGGCGGCAGATTAGGGGTTAATAACATAATGTAGGTGGCGGCGGTGTAGGGGGCGGCAGATTAGGGGTTAATAAGTATAATGTAGGTGGTGGTGGGCTCCGGGAGGGGCGGTTTAGGGGTTAATAAGTTTATTTAGTTGCGGCGGGGTCCGTGAGCAGCGGGATAGGGGTAAAACAGTTTAGTATAGTGTAAGTGTTTAGTGACAGGGTACCAATAAAGCTGGGGAAAAGCCGAAGAGCAGCGAGATCGATGACTGTTAGTTAACAACAGTCCGCTGCTCATCGCGCCATACTTGGTGCGCTGCTTTTTGACAGCTTTTTTGGTAACTTTGGAGAACATATTCAGGTCCACGGCAGCGATGTTAGGCGATGTTAGGCGAGCGTATTGGTGTCGTCGAATGCAAGTAACTTGACAGGTTGATAAATAAGTGCCTTTGTTTCTGCTCCATTTAATAGAGAACATTTCAAATTAACCAAAGTGCTCTGGTTTGTTTTCAATGGCTGCTCCTGTGCTAAATAAACCGTTTTAAAGGGATATGATACCCCAAATTTTCTTTTATGATTCATACAGAGCATACATTTTTTTAAAAGTTTCCAACTTTGTTCTATTATTAAATTTTCTTCATTCCCATGGTATCCTTTTGTTGAAGAGATACCTAGGTAAGTGTCTGGAGCACTAAATGGCAGGAAATAGTGTTGCCAACTAGTGCTCTTACAAATGAATAACATTTTTGCAAAAATGCTGCCATATTTGCTCCAGACAAAAGCATGCTCCTGAGCTTTACATTCCTGCTTTTCAACAAAATATACCAAGAGAGCGAAGAGAAAATCTTATAATAGAAGTAAATTTGAATGTTGTTTAAAATTGCATAGTATATCTGAATCATGAAAGAAAAATATTGGGTTTCGTGTCCCTTTAAGAAGGAGTTGTCCCTATTAATCATCATGCAATAGAACATCAGCACACAATCAGGCACTTGCGGTTTACAATCATAATATACACAGATCAGAATATTCAAGTGCAAAAATGTTGAGCTCACACACTTTAGCCATTGTGAACTTTGTATGACTACATTAACATTGACTATATTAACTGCAAGAGAAGACCTACGGAAAGTAGGGGACTGCTTTTGTCCCATCTCAGAAAATCTCCAAACATTAACTCCAATAAGCCTACTTGGAAATGAAGGCTAACGTGACAAAATGATATATAGATTATATTATCTCAAAATGGGTCATAATATTTATAAATGGAAGAATGACACATGGATTGTTTACAAAGCACATTTTTTAAGTAAAAGAGACCATCTCAAAACCCCTCTGGATTATTGTAAAGTACTAAGCAGTGTTTACCAAAACACAAAATTATTTTGGCTTGCTGGCCCTTGGCGAACTTTTAATCACTATCACCTAGATTACGACTTTTGTGTTATGAGTCAAATAGCAGCGTTGTGGTCCATAATGCATCATTTTCCCTAAGGCAGCCATTACAAGTCTTGTCGGTATAGCTGTACCGCAAGCCTTTTAGCCTGTACTGCAAAGTCAAGTACCGCACTCTTAAAAATTACGTTTTTTCATGGGATTCCCATTGCGCCGGTATTACGAGTTTTGCGGTGAGACTAAAAAGCGAGCGTTACAGCCTAATACGACAAGATCCATACCGCCTTCTAAAGTCAGTAGCTATGAGTTTTACACTACAAAGCTGTAACATAAAACTCATAACTAAAGTGTTAAAAAGTACACTAACACCCATAAACTACCTATTAACCCATAAACCAAGGCCCTCCCGCATCCCAAACACTATTTTAATGTTTTTAACCCCTAATCTACCGCTTCCGACATCGCCACCACTTAAAAAAAGTATTAACCCCTATTCTGCCGCTCCCCGACATCGTCACCACTATAATGAACTTATTAACCCCTAAACCGCCACCCTCCCACATCACAAACACTATTTAAATATTATTAACCCCTAATCTGCCGTCCGCCCACATCATCCCCACTATACTAAAGTTATTAAGCCCTACACCGCTGCCACTATAATAAACCTATTAACCCCTAAACCCCAAGCCCCCACAAAAAATATATTAATTAAACTATTAACCCCTAAACCGAAAGCCCCCACATCGCAATTAACTAATTTAAGCTAGTAACCCCTAAACCTAACCATAACTATAACTTTATATTAAAATGACAATTTCCCTAGCTTAAATTAAATTAAAACTTATCTGTCAAATTAAAAAAAGGCTAATTCGAATTAGCCAATAGAATGAGAGCTGCTTAATTCCTATTGGCTGATTTGAACAGCCAATAGGATTTTAGCAGCCCTAATTCCTATTGGCTGATTCAAAAACTGTAAGTGGATCGTCAGGGGGTTAGTGTTAGGCTTTTTTAAGGGTTTTTTGGGTTGTTTTTTATTTTAGTTTAGGGTCTGGGCAGTAAACGAGCTAAATGCTATTTTAAGGGCAATGCCCATACAAATGCCCTTTTCAGGGAAATGGATAGCTTAGGTTTTTGTTAGAGTTAGGTTTTTTATTTTGGGGGGTTATTTGGGTGGGGGGTTTTACTGTTTACTTGGTTTTACTGTTGTTGTTTTTTTACTGTTTTTTTTATTTTGTGGTTTTGGGGGGTTGGGGGTTTGTACGATCAGGTTGATTGACACCCCCTGCTAGCTGCCGATTGGCTGAGAATCTGCAGGGGGCGGTGTTGCACCAGCAGTTTACAAGAGCTGCTGGTGCAATGCTGAATGCGGGGAACTTATTGCTCTCCGCATTCAGCAAGGTCTGTCGGACATGATCCGCTGATCGGATCATGTCAGACAGGCCTTTCATAATAGGGCCCTTAGTTATATTGTTGCTACCTTAGGTTTCATTTCACAGGTAAGTATGTATTTAGTTTTAAATAGGAATTATTTAGATAATAATTGTAAATTTAATTTAGATCTAATTTCATTATGTTAAAGTTAGGGAGTGTTAAGGTTAGGATTAGGGTTAGGGTTACTTTAGGGTTAGGTTTAGGGGTTAATATAGTTTAATTTAGGTTGTTGCGATGTGGGGGGGCTGGTGGTTTAGGGGTTAATAGGTTTATTTAGTTTAGGGGCGGTTTAGGGGTTAATAGGTTTATTTAGTGGTAGTGATGTGGGAGGCCAGAGGTTTAGGGGTTAATGATTTTAATATAGTGGCAGCGATATCGGGAGCAGCAGATTAGGGGTTAATACCTTTTTTTAGGTGGCGTCAATATTGGGAGCGGCAGATTAGGGGTTAATAACTGTAGGCAGGCATCAGCAATGTCAGGGGCAGCAGATTAGGGGTGTTTAGACTCAGGGTTTATGTTAGGGTGTTAGGTTTAAACCGTATTTTCTTTTTCCCCATAGACATCAATGGGGCTGCGTTACGGAGCTTTTGTTTCCACAATTGCAGGTGTTAGACTTTTTTTGCAGGATCTCCCCATTGATGTCTATGAGGAAAGCGTGCACCGCTTGTTTTTGGTGCGGTATGGAGCTTAAAATCTCCATATCGCCCACACAAGCTGTTTTTTTTTAAACTTATAATGGCAGCGCTATAGGAGGTTAAATAACGCAACTTTTGTTGCAGTCTTTACTTTCCCTATAGCGCTCAAAAGTCGTAAACTAGGTGTTTATGCACAGTGTCAGCAAGTGATTTTGTCAATGCTTATGCGAGAAATGTCAATATGTGTGTTTGTTAATCTTTCTGCGTGTGTGTAATGTCAGTATATGTGTTTGTTAATGTTTCTGTGTGTGTGTGTAATGTCAGTATATGTGTTTGTTAATGTTTCTGTGTGTGTGTGTAATGTCAGTATATGTGTTTGTTAATGTTTCTGTGTGTGTGTGTAATGTCAGAATTTTATTTTATTATAAAAACCTTCACTTACTCAGATCTTTACAGAACTTGTAGTTAAATAATATGTATTATGATAGCCTTGGTGACTCTATAGTCCCATTTTTATTAAAGACAGGAGGCGAATATTTTGCTTTACTTTCTTTACTTTCTAAACTCCAGCAGTAATACAAGTACAGAAAAAAGTAACATAGTATATCTGAACAACCAATCAGATCACAGTACACGGTAATAAAGCAAGGCTCTGGACAATTCACTTCCTCTTTCTTTACTGGTCCGGACCGAACCAATCAGGAACTGCAGAACATAACAAGACCATTGGGTCTCCAATGGAACCTGAACATATGATTCTTATCAGATAACTCCTAGGAGGATTTCCTGAACTCGAAATCAGATTATTAACACTAGAATAAAACAAATAATGCCTAAAAGTAACACAAAATAACTTTTTTTTTTAACATATATACATAGGGAGGGATAAAATAATGATTTACCCAAGGGGGGCAAAATACTCGCCTCCTGTCTTTAATAAAATTGGGACTATAGAGTCACCAAGGCTATCATAATCCATATTTTATGACAAAACAGGAGGCTCCTATTTTGCTTTTTTAACGCTTAACCATCTAATAGAGACAAAGCAACCTGAGAAATAGGTTTGAAATAAAATTTACGAAATATCAGAAGACCAGTCTTCCGCAGCCTTCCGCAGCCAGTAAGTCTTGCAAAGAGCAACCCTTCCTAAAGGCACAAGAGGCAGCCCCCACTCTAACTGAATGTGCTCCAAAGGAGGATGGAATCTGAGCTAGGGACATGACCCAGCGTATCCATCTGGCAATCGTAGGGACTGATATGGGAGGAAAGGGCTGAACATAAGAGATCAGTAAGGGGCCTGTTTTCTGATCTACGTAAGGAAGCTGTACAAGAACAGTATTCTTTAAGGCATCTTGCTACGCATAGCAGAGGTTCCGAATCTAGATAAGGGTAAGATAGAGAAGATGAGAAGGTTTTAGTACGTCTATTAATATGGAACTGTAGACCTGAAGTGGATAGTGAGAAACCGCCCACATCTAGAGCCTGAAGGCAGAGCAGGGTAGCTAATTTAGCTGACAATTGTTTAATGGATAACAGAGTTGTCCAGCCAAGATTGAAATAGGGACAGAAGTTTCGAGACCTCCCAAAAAGATTTATAATGAGATTGATGGGGAATCCTAATGCGGATAACCCTCAGAAGATGAGAGGGTCCTTACCTACAGGTAAACCATTAATCGGGAGATGAGCTGCTGATATGGCAGAGCGAAAGAGATTAACCGTACAATAGGCTTTCCCTTGTTCATACAGATGAGCAAAGAAGTTTGCTATAATCACTGGAGGTGCTGAAAAGGGATCAGTACATTCTGCCAAGCACCAACGAACCCAGACTGACCAGGTGGATTGACAGGACCACTCAGTTTCTGGGGCCCAGGAATCTCTGAGGAGACATTGAGCTGAGTCCGAAAGACCTGAGGGGTCCCAGGAATCTCTGAAACCATCCAAACTAGGAGATAGAGGGATTTGTCTAGAATTAATGGGTGACAGTCTCCTTCCGTGTTCCTCAGGTGGTTCGGAAATAGAGATATCAGTAGAGGATAATGACATGATAGCTCTAACAGGGCTGGAAACCAGGCTTGAGCTGGCCAGAGGGGAATGACTATCAGGATAGAAATCTGGAGTCTGCAAATGAGAGCTAGGACTCTGGAGATCATGGAGAATGGGGGAAAGGCATAAGCTCTGTGAGGCAGCCACTTCTGGAGAATGGCATCTGTGGCTAGGGCTCTCGGGTCTGGTAACCAACTGAAATATGTTGGGAGCTGGTGGTTAGTGTGGGACGCAAACAAGTCTATGGACAAAGGTCCTCTGAGAGTTAGAATTTTTAGAAAAAATCTGCCTGTTCAGTTTCCAGTCACTGGCACCTCTCCAGTATCTGGAAAACCAGTCTGCTATGACATTGGACTGTCCCGGAAGATATTCCGTCACTACTGATATATTGTTCTTGAAGCAAAATTGGTAAAATTGCTGAGTTAAATTTGATAGGGTCAGTGCCCTGGTGCCTCCAAGTTTGTTGATAAACTGGACAGCTGAAATGCTGTCCATCCAGAGGAGGACACAACAATGTGTTAATGAATCCTTGAAGGATTGGATGTCAAAGGAACCTACTATGAGTTCCAGACAATTAATATGGAGTGACGACTCCTCCGGTATCCATTTGTCCCCTGTGGCCTGGAAGTCGGAAGATGCGCCCTATCCAATAAGGCTGGCGTCGTATTCTATTATAAAGTACTGTGAGGATCTCAAAAATGGCCCTGCATTCCAGGCTTCCATATTGTGAAGCCACCATAAATGTCTGACCTCTGTAGAGAGTGTCACTGGTTGAGCAAAGGAAGGGTCTTTGTGTAGGTAAGAGTGTTTAAACCTCTGCATGGCCCTATAATATAAGGGTCCTGGGAAGATTGCTTGAATGGAGGAGGACAAAAGTCCTATTATCCTTGCTAGTTGTCGTAATTGTAATTGAGGTTTTCTCAGAGCTGATCTGAGTTCCTTCCGAATAGTCATCAGTTTGGCCTGTGGGAGAGCCAATGTAGCTGTCACTGAATTTACTGTGAAACCTAGAAACTCTTGAGTTTGGGCAGGGGAAAGAAGAGATTTGTCGTGATTGATCACGAAACCCAGGTGTTGTAAGAGGTTCGTTGTGAACTCCAGATGTATTAGGAGGAAGTGCTTGTCTTGCGCTAAAATGAGGATGTCGTCTAGATATAGGATGTGTCTGATGCCCCTGCTCCGAAGAAAGGCTGCCACTGGTCTCATAATCTCGGTGAAACACCAAGGTGCTGAGCTAAGGCTGAAAGGGAGGCACATGAATTGCCAGAGTTACATAGGAACTGAAGATAATGACGGAATACGTGATGCATAGGAACTGTTAAGTAGGAATCCTTTAAGTCTAGACGAACCATCCAATCCTGCCCTTGTAGGGTGTCCCTGAGAAGGTGTATGCCCTCCATTATAAAATGGTGGTAGACGAGAAATAAGTTTAATGCTCTCAAATTGATGACGGGGCGAAAGCCTCCGTCCTTCTTTTTGACTAGGAACATATTGCTGAGAAAACCTTGTGATGAGGCTCGCTCTATATCCTTTTTGGAGAAGTTGTTGCATTTCTATGTTTAAAAGTGAGTGCATAGAATGCGGAAATGGGATTGGGTTCGGCGGAAGGGGTTGCAACGGGAATTGACAGAACTCTATGTGGAATCCTAATACTGTTTGCAAGACCCACTGGTCTAAGGTTATCCTCCACGTTGTGAAATAGTGAGCGTCTGCCCGCTAACTCTACTGGTGAAGCATGTAGGAATAAAGGACTCACCTTGGTTAGTGGTAACTGGAGGGGTTTGTCGATGAGATCTGGCTAGGATGGGCCGACCTCTGGTAGGGAACAAGGGTCTGATTTGTGGGGCATATTGTTGGTGAAAAGAGCCTCTGAATGCTGCTCGACTGCGCGAACGACCCCTGAATCGACCAGCCCTGGCAAAAACCTGTCTGTTATAAACCACTCTGTGCACAATGGACTGAGCCCTGACCAAGAAGGTAAAGGTAGAGACGATTGGCTGAGGAGTCTCCTTTTGTTTTAGCCATATCGGCAAGTTTAGGGTCTAGCCTGGAAAGTGTTGCCCTATGTCTCTCAGTAGAGAGTGCCACATTAGTGTTGTCTAATCAGCAAATTGTTTGTTAGGCCCATTCTCTGACCTGCTGAGGATCTAGGGGTTTTGAGGTTACCATCGCCTGGTCAGCGAGCTGTAAGATTTGTGTAATGGGGACCACCATGTCTAATAATATGTCTTGGTCCGACCTAAGTGATTTTTCTAAGCCCCTTCTAGGGTCTCTCCCACTCCTGGTAAGGAAGGTCACCATGGTGGAATCAAATTCAGGGGTGGAAGATTCCCTATCTGGGAGGACGGGTCATGGGCATTCTGCCCTTAATTTATTCCTTGTGGGGTTAGGTAGAGGATTTCTTAGCCATGCTTGTAGAAATTGCATTATATGTGGTGAAGGGGACCATTCAGATGACCGTGGATGTCTTATTTGGTCAGGGTCAAACATGGGATGACCTAATGGGTCTATAATGGTTTGGGCGGGGTAGTTATTACTGTCATCATGGGGACAGTGTGTTTCGTGTGGCTCTTCAAACCCTTCTTCCTCTGACTCATGTTCTGATAGGTACCCATTAGGGTAATATGTAGGGTTATTCATTTCAGAGGTATTATTATTAACATTGTCTTCCCTTATTGTTACCCCAGGGGTAGGGGTTATGGCAGGCTTATTTCTTTTTGTAAGGGGGGGGTCCTCCTTGGTGTTTGGATTTTGAAGTACGCTTTTTAGAGGTGGATGAAATGTCTGCCATGATATCTGTTTATTATATATTAAGGAAAATATATATATAAATACATATAAATATATGGATTATGCCTGCTGCGGAGCTCAGAGAGTACCGTCAAATGACAGAAATTCACTTCTGTTAATATTTTGTATAAAAGGATACGTTTTGTTTGTTTTTCCCTCCATATATTTCACAGGGATTGGGCTCTTGTAAAGTGCTGATACCTGTATCTGCAGATATAATGATATGTGTCATAACTCATTCACCGTCATCTAGTTTAGACATAACACTTTAAATCAATGTTGCACCTGTAGTACAATATAAAACATTGTTTATATATACTAAATATTACATTTATCCAAATATTGTATTATTTAAGTAGGAGAATATCCAATAGCAATTAGCGTTAATCGTTGGTGGTATAGGGAAAACTAAATCCAAGATGTCCGCGGTCACATGTTGTGACGTAGCATGCGTAGCGCAAGCTAGTAGACAGGATCCTCTACCAAGATGGCCTCCGGGGTACCGTGAGGCGGTAAAAAGGTTGCCGGATGGTGATCTCATGAGGATAATATTTATCAATCTACTAAGGTAAATTATAAATATATATTACACAATACAAGCGGTATGCGAAACGGATAAGCCGTTAGACAATTGACACAGAAAAAATCTTTGGAAACATAATAGATATAGATAAAGCTAGGAATAAGAAAATTCCGAAGTATAGGTTAAGAAAAAAGGATTAAAAGGGACATTGAACCCAAAATTTTTCATTCGTGATTCAGAATGAGCATGAAATTTTAAGTAACTTTCTAATTTACTCCTATTATAAAATTTTCTTCATTCTCTTGGTATCTTTATTTAAAAAAGAAGGCATCTAAGCTTTTGTTTTGGTTCAGATCTCTAGACTTTTCTCTGTGAGTTTGACTTTTCTGTGTGATAAGGTGCCACAACATGAAAATAAGACTAGTAATGCACTCCAAAATGAAATATTATACTAGTGCAAACTGATGCTGTCTGAAAGTAGAGATATTGTATACATTATAGGAGCCTCATTTGAAGCCTGAAATTAAGAGACTGGTACAATGGCTGCCGCAGGAAATCCCACCACAATAAATATTTTAAATATTTTTAACAGCTGCTCTTTTATATACATCATAGAAAAACAATGAGTAATGTATACCTTTAAAGCAACACACAAGTCAAATTTGAATGTAAATTTAGATGATAAAGTGCCCGTTTTTTAAAAATCCGATTTAAAACAGGGGCACTTTAATTTACCAAAATACTTACCTTTTACTCTTGACAGCCGCTGCATCGCTTTCCCCTCACGTCGCAAAGCCTCTTCCTGGGTCAAAAAGGAGGAATCTGTCTTTCTCCAATCATGGCGTTGAATCAGACACTGATTCCCCTGGGGGGGAAGCCGTGATTGGAGGATGACTGATCCATCATTTCTGATGTATGAAGAGGCTTGCGACGACCGGGGGAATCGCTGGAGCGGCTGTCAAGATTAAAAGGTAAGTATTTTCACAACACAAGTGAAATGTAAATTTTGATAACCCCTGTTTTTAAACGGATTTTTAAAAAACGGGCACTTTATCATCTAAATTTCCATTCATTAGAGCATTTCAAAATTTATTTTATGTGTTTTGCTATAAACTTTCCTTATATTCAAAAGCTTTTAGTAAAAGTTATCACTTTTTAGACTTGCATGTCCCTTTAAGCATCTTGTTTAAACTAGACTGTCCCTATAGGGGTCCTGTTTGCCTAGAATCTTTAAAAGGACAGTCTTGTCCAAAAAAAAAACTTTAATGATTCAAATAGGGCATGTAATTTTAAACAATTTTCCAATTTACTTTTATCACCAATTTTTCTTTGTTCTCTTGGTATTCTTAGTTGAAAGCTTAACTTAGGAGGTTCATATGCTAATTTCTTAGACCTTGAAGGCCGCCTCTTAAGAATGCATTTTAACAGGTTTTTCACCACTAGAGGGTGTTAGTTCATGTTTTTCATATAGATAACACTGTGCTCGTGCATGTGAAGTTACCTGGGAGCCATCACTGATTGGCTAAACTGCAAGTCTGTCAAAAGAACAAATAAAGGGGCAGTCTGCAGAGGCTTAGATACAAGATAATCACAGAGGTAAAAAATACATAAATATAACTGTGTTGGTTATGCAAAACTAGGGAATGGGTAAACAAGGGATTATCTATCTTTTAAAACAATAACAATTCTGGTGTAGACTGTCCCTTTAAAGCTCAGAGCAGCCTTTACTGCTGCCCCATACTAATCAAGTAATATTTAATAAATGAGTGATTAATAAGAGAACTTCAAATAAGTAGAAAAATGTTCCTCTTTACCAGAGAAAAGGGAGGAGAAAGTTGTGTAGCGGAACTAGCTGCCAGAAGGAAATTGTGACATCAGATTCAACAGATACATTGTAAAGGGACATTAAACACTACATGCATTTTATAACCAGAGTATTGAGGTTATTGTATGCCTCCCTCTGGTCATGGGTACCCCACGCTGAAATCTAACTTTCACTACATTCCAGTGATGACCTGTTTGCACATGTGCAGCAACTTCCTGCAGTGTAACCTGTAACCATAATGGCAGCATGATTAGCGGGAGGTGCATGAAATGTATTTAATGCTTAGTTTCCTTTTAAGAGAATCCAACATTGAATCCAGTCATGAATTTTTTTTTCCTTCACATGAAACTAAACAGCTTTTTCCCTTTATTCCTCTGAATCAACAAAAGTAAAATATTGATAAATGGAGATGTGGAATTAATAGGTACACTATATATGTATAGTGTATACTGTATATATAGCTATATATATACAAAACATGGGGTGGGGTCAGCACTCTCAGGCCGGACCGGGTACACATCCTATTACCCTGCAACATGCACAGCCCTGGGTGCAAACCAGCACTCTCAGGAAGCTGCACTGTCACCACAGTCACAGGCAGTTAACCCCAGTCAGGCCTGGGTGCAAGGCCCAAACAGGGAAAATTACAAAAAAATATATATTTTAATATAAACACACAGAAAAAGTCCAGCACTCACTCACAAGCTCTCAACTAAGATAAAAAGCAGCAATGGAAGAATTAGTTACCGCATCTGGCCAAAGCCCAGGTACCTCGTCAAGGTTTCTTCCAATAAACCTGGGTCCCTAAACAGCCACACAATGCAGGCTCACAATCAAACAACTGTGAAAAAATGGAGGGTGCACAGGCTTATGTAATTTCCCCAAACATATACAAAACATGGGGTGGGGTCAGCACTCTCAGGCCGGACCGGGTACACATCCTATGACCCTGCAACATGCACAGCCCTGGGTGCAAACCAGCACTCTCAGGAAGCTGCACTGTCACCAGCAAGCTGCACTGTCACAGGCAGTTAACCCCAGTCAGGCCTGGGTGCAAGGCCAAAACAGGGAAAATTAATATATAAATGTATATATATATATATATATATATATATATATTATATACACATACACATATACATTCAGACACAGGATTTCTTTAGTGGTATCCTGTCTGCCAGTGAAGAGGTTAAACAACTCGAGACATTGTAGATGGATAAGTACAGTTTTTTTCTTCTGTCGGTGCCTCTCATATCATTGAACTAAAGCAATTGCTGCTGTCAAAAGCAAATTCTGCTGAGAAAAGGCCGGTACATTAAGACAGAAGCACATTAATTGTCAGCCTCTGAGTTTCTGACATTAATCAATGTTTGACTTAAGGAGACAGTAAAGCGTTTTTATTTTCCTGCTATAACACAAGAGAGGGAGAGAGAGGGGGGGAAAAACAAACGCAGAGGGCTGATAATTAAAAATAATGTGTTTTTTTCCATTTTATGGCAATCCGATAACACAGAACACTTATTGCAGGCCACAAGGGGGAATAAAGTGAGACAGATAGAGAATGTTTTCTGTTCACCCGAGCAAGGCTATGTTAATGCACATTATCCCATTAATGCACATCAACAACAGGAATAAGCGCACAAATGCAAGCAAGAAGCATACACTTATCATCATTTGATAACATGTTTAATGACAGATTGACGGCAGATTTGCAAATGTGAACTGGCATCAATGTTGCTAACTTCAGCTCCTGCCGCCTCCTTTGCTATGCCAGCATATTTATGTGCATAATTTGATTTTTTAGCCTCGCTGTTAGTACATTTTTAATATTAACTATGCAAGAAGAGACAGCCGAACTTAAAATGCACTGATGGTTTGAGTTCATTAGATTGAAGAGTTGGGCAATCATGACAGAGATTGAGCCAGCAGCGGAAGATCAAAGAGGCAACGCTTTTACAAACATGCAGCATTATGAACAAACCGAGCGAACACATTTTATGTTGTCTCTGGTTCCTTATGTAGATCAAGGATATTCCCCCTCCATGATTGGGTATATTGTCAGTAATACAGCAGTCAGTTAAGTAGGTTTATGGAGAGGGAGATTTACAAGTAGTGTGATGGATGGTTGTGTCTGCTGATTGCTTCCATCTCTGTGCTGATTCTTATTGAAATATTTGTGCCATTTCTAAGTATTAGCTGTAAACAGATATCTGGTTTGCATCCCACATGAGCTAGAAGTATTTAGCTTGGTTGCTGGTGTCATTACATAAAAAACCTATTTAAAAGAAATAGGACAGATTTTTCTAATATTTGCTGACAACACAATTTTTTTCAATATAGGTAAATAATAATATATGAAAGATATTTAGAGAGACTGAAAAGTATGGAGGGAATGTTTCAGTCTTATCCTATATAATAAAAGGCCAAGTGTGTTTGTCCGAAGCTGTCATGCGCAGTAGACAGCACAGCATGAGGACAAACACACCTGGCCTTTGAGAGTCCCTAAGTCTCTGCTCTGCAGTGCGAGCAGAAGTGGGCATGACTGGGCGTGGCCGAGCGTGAAGGGGGCGTGGTCGAGCGCGAGGGCCGTGAGGGGGCGGGGCCGAGCGTGAAGGGGCGGGGCCAGGCTGGCCGTGAAAGGCTGTGCAGTCTGAGAGCTCAAAACAGCTCAAAAGAGGGGAGAGAGGGGGTAGGGAAAAGATAAGAAAGGTGAGAGAGAGATCAAGAGGGGAGAGAGAGATCAAGAGGGGAGATAAAGAGAGCACAAGAGAGGGAGCAAAAGAGAGGGGGAGAGACAGCAGAAGAGAGGGGAGGGAGAGCAAAAGAAAGGGGACAGAGAGATCAAAAGAGAGGGGGGGAAGAGAAAGAGAGGGGGAGGGGGGAGAGAGAGAGGGGAAGGAGAGAGAGAGAGGGGAGGAGAGAGAGAGGGGGGAGGAGGAGAGAGAGAGAGAGGGGGGAGGAGGAGAGAGAGAGGGGAGGGAGAGAGAGAGGGGAGGGAGAGAGAGAGGGGAGGGAGAGGGAGGGGGAGGGAGAGAGAGAGGGGAGGGGGCGAGAGAGGGGAGGGAGAGAGAGAGGGGAGGGAGAGGGAGGGGGAGGGAGAGAGAGAGGGGAGGGGGAGAGAGAGAGGGGAGGGAGGGAGAGAGAGAGAGAGGGGAGGGGGAGTGAGAGAGTGGAGGGGGAGGGAGTGAGAGAGGGGAGGGGGAGGGGGAGTGAGAGAGGGGAGAGAGAGAGAGAGGGGAGGGAGGGAGAGAGAGAGGGGAAGGAGAGAGAGAGAGGGGAGGGGGAGGGAGAGAGAGAGGGGGAGATAGAGAGAGAGAGAGAGAGAGAGAGAGAGGAGAGAGAGGAGAGAGAGGGGGGAGGGAGAGAGAGAGAGAGAGAGAGAGAGAGAGAGAGAGAGAGAGAGAGAGAGGGGGGGAAAGAGAGGGGGAGAGAGAGAGGGGAGAAAGAGAGAGGGGGGAGAGAGAGAGAGAAGGGGGGAGAGAGAGATAGAGGGGAGAGAGAGAGAGAGATAGAGGGGAGAGAGAGAGATAGAGGGGAGAGAGAGAGAGATAGAGGGGAGAGAGAGAGATAGAGGGGAGTGAGAGGGGGGAGAGAGAGAGGGGAGAGAGAGAGAGGGGGGAGAGACAGGGGAGAGAGAGAGCGCAAAAGAGAGGAGGGAGAGAGAGCACAAAAGAGAGGGGTGAGAGAGAGCGCAAAAGAGAGGGGTGAGAGAGAGCGCAAAAGAGAGGGTGAGAGAGAGAGCACAAAAGAGAGGGGGAGAGAGAGCGCAAAAGAGAGGGGGAGAGAGAGAGCGCAAAAGAGGGGGGAGAGAGAGAGCGCAAAAGAGGGGGGGAGAGAGAGAGCGCAAAAGAGGGGGGATAGAGAGAGCGCAAAAGAGGGGGGGGAGAGAGAGCGCAAAAGAGAGGGGGAGAGAGAGCGCAAAAGAGAGGGGGGAGAGAGAGAGCTCAAAAGAGAGGGGAGAGAGAGAGTGCAAAAGAGGGGGGAGAGAGAGCGCAAAAGAGGGGGGAGAGAGAGCGCAAAAGAGAGGGGGGGGAGAGAGAGATCTCAAAAGAGAGGGGGAGAGAAAGCGCAAAAGAGAGGGGGAGAGAGAGCAAAAGAGAGGGGCAGGGAGAGAGCGCAAGGGGTGGGACTGCTGTACCCTGCAAAAAATGGCCCGTGTGAACGGGCTTTAGGACTAGTTGAATATAAGGGACAATAGTTATTAAGTAACATAACTATATGGAGTGGATATTCACTGTATCTTTTATCCAATACCACTGAGAGTTAGGAAATAGTCACAATATCTAATTAGTTGAAAGTGCTAATTAAAGGGACAGTCTACACCAGAATTTTTATTGTTTTAAAAGATAGATGATCCCTTTATTACCCATTCCCCAGTTTTGCATAACCAACACAGTTATATTAATATACTTTTAACCTCTGTGATTATCTTGTATCTAAGCCTCTGCAAACTGCCCCTTTATTTCAGTTCTTTTGACAGACTTGCAGTTTAGCCAATCAGTGCCTGCTCCCAGATAACTTCACATGCACGAGCACAGTGTTATCTATATGAAATACATGAACTAACACCCTATAGTGGTTAAAAACTGTTAAAATGCATTCTGAATAGAGGTGGTCTTCAAGGTCTAAGAAATTAGCATATGAACCTCCTAGGTTAAGCTTTCAACTAAGAATACCAAAGGAACAAAGCAAAATTGGTGATGAAAGTAAATTGGATTTTTTTTTAAAATTACATGCTCTATCTGAATCATAAAAGTTTATTTTGGCCTAGACTGTCCCTTTAAGATATCAAATGGTTAGTGATACAAAAAGAAAAGAAGCACCCCCTTTAATATAGATATTGTGCAATAATACATCTTACATTTCATATATAATATTGAGCAGAAAAATACATTAAACTATGCAAAAGGAAAATGTTTTAATGTGTTAGAGCATTTTTTTTATTGCACTAAAGCTTGAAAATAACAGTCGGCTAGATTACGAGTTTTGCGGTATGAGTGAAAAAGCAGCGTTAAGGCTCTTTTTCACACGTAATTAACGCAGCTTTCAAAAAGTCATTTTTTTCAATGAGACTTCCATAGCACCTGTATTATGAGTTTGCCTGGAAGGCGAAAAAGTGAGCGGTACACCCTATACCGCCAAGATCCATACCGTAAACTGAAGTCAGTAGTTATAAGTTTTACGCTACAAAGCCGTAACATAAAACTCATAACTAAAGTGCTAAAAAGTGCACTAATACCCATAAACTACATATTAACCCCTAAACCGAGGCCCTCTTGCATCGCAAACACTAAAATAAAATTATTAACCCCTAATCTGCCGCTCCGGACATCACCGCCACTAGAATAAACATATTAAGCCCTAAACCACCATACTCCCGCATCGCAAACACTAGTTAAATATTATTAACCCCTAATCTGCCGTCCCTAACATCGCCGCCACCTACCTACATTTATTAACCCCTAATCTTCCGCCCCTAATGTCGCCGCCACTATACTAAATTTATTAACCCCTAAACCTAACCCTGACCCTAACACACACTAAATTTAATGTAATTAAAATAAATCTAAATAAAATCTACTATTAATAACTAAATAATTCCTATTTAAAACTAAATGCTTACCTGTAAAATAAACCCTAAAATAGCTACAATATAACTAATAGTTACATTATATCTAGCTTAGGTTTAATTTTTATTTCACAGGCAAGTTTGTATTTATTTTAACTAGGCAGACTAGTTAGTAAATAGTTATTAACTATTTACTAACTACCTAGCTAAAATAAATACAAATTTATCTGTAAAATAAAACCTAACCTGAATTACACTAACACCTAACCTTACACTACAATTAAATCAATTACCTAAATTAAATACAATTAACAAAATTACAACAACAACAAAACACTAAATTACACAAAATAAAAAAAGAAATTGTCAGATATATAACTAATTACACCTAATCTAATAGCCCTATCAAAATAAAAAAAGCCCCTTGAAATAAAAAAAACCCTAGCCTAAACTAAACTACCAATAGCCCTTAAAAGGGCCTTTTGCGGGGCATTGCCCCAAAGACATCAGCTCTTTTACCTGTAAAAAAACACAAACAACACCCCAACAGTAAAACCCACCACCCACACCACCAACCCCCCAAATAAAATCCTAAATAAGTTCCCCATTGCCATGAAAAGGTCATTTGGATGAGCATTGCCCTTAAAAGGGCATTTAGCTCTTTTCAAGTGCCCAAGCCCTAATCTAAAAATAAAACCCACCCAATAAACCCTTAAAAAAACCTAACACAAACCCCTGAAGATCCACTTACAGTTTTGAAGACCGGACATCCATCCTCAATGAAGCCAGGAGAAGTCTTCATCCAAGCAGGGATCTTCTATCTTCATCCATCCGGCGCGGAGCGGGTCCACCTTCAAGACATCCAGCACGGAGCACCCTCTTCAATCGAAGTCTTCTTGCAGAATGAAGGTTCCTTTAAATGACTTCATCCAAGATGGCGTCCCTTGAATTCTATCAGCCAATCAGAATTGAAGGTGAAAAAATCCTATTGGCTGATGCAATAAGCCAATAGGATTGAGCTTCAATCCTATTGGCTGATAAAATCAGCCAATAGGAAAGCTTGCATTCTATTGGCTTATAGATGGACCCGCTCCGTGCCGGATGGATGAAGATAGAAGATGCCGGCTTGGATGAAAACTTCTCCCGGCTTTGTTGAGGACTTCTTGCCACTTGGATGAAAACTTCTCCCGGCTTCGATGAGGATGGATGTCCGGTCTTCAAAACTGTAAGTGGATCTTCAGGGGTTAGTGTTAGGTTTTTTATGGGTTTATTGGGTGAGTTTTATTTTTAGATGAGGGTTTGGGCACTCGAAAAAGAGCTAAATGCCCTTTTAAGGGCAATGCACATCCAAATACCCTTTTCAGGGCAATGGGGAGCTTAGGTTTTTTTAGTTAGGATTTTATTTGGGGGATTGGTTGTGTGGGTGGTGGGTTTTACTGTTGGGGGGTTGTTTGCATTTTTTTTTACAGGTAAAAGAGCAGATTTCTTTGGAGCAATGCCCCGCAAAAGGCCCTTTTAAGGGCTATTGGTAGTTTAGTTTAGGCTGGGGGGGGGTTTATTTGGGGGGGGGGCTTTTTCATATTGATAGGGCTATTAGATTAGGTGTAATTAGTTTAAATATCTGATAATTTATTTTTTATTTTGTGTAATTTAGTGTTTGTTTGTTTTTTGTAGTTTAGTTAATTGTATTTAATTTAGGTAATTAATTTAATTGTAGTGTAAAGTTAGGTGTTAGTGTAACTCAGGTTTAGTTTTATTTTACAGGTAAATTTGTATTTATTTTAGCTAGGTAGCTAGTAAATAGTTAATAACTATTTAGTAACTATTCTACCTAGTTAAAATAAATACAAACTTGCCTGTGAAATAAAAATAAAACCTAAGATAGCTACAATGTAACTATTTAGATTTATTTTAATTACATTAAAGTTAGTGGGTGTTAGGGGTTAATAACTTTAGTATAGTGGCGGCGCCGTTGGGGGCGGTAGATTAGGGGTTAATAAGTATAGGTAGGTTGCGCCAACATTGGGGGCGGGAGATTATGGGTTAACAAATATAATGTAGGTGTCGGCAATGTCGGGGGCGGCAGATTAGGGGTTAATAAGTATAATGTAGGTGTCGGGGGTGGCAGATTAGGGGTTAATAAGTGTAATGCAAGTGGCGGCGATGTCAGGGGCAGCAGATTAGGGGTGTTTAGACTCAGGGTTTATGTTAGAGTGTTAGGTGTAAACATAAATTTAGGAATCAATGGGGCTGCATTACGGAACTTTGCGCTGCTTTATTGCAGGTGTTAGGCTTTTTTTCAGCCGGATCTCCCCATTGATTTCTATGGGGAAATCATGCACGAGCACGTGAAACCAGCTCACCGCAGCTTTCATCAGTGCTGGTATTGGAGTGCGGTATGGAGCACAATTTTGCTTTACGCTCACTTCTTGCCTGAAAAACGCTGTTTTTTTGTAAACCTGTAATACCAGCGCTGTAGGGAAGTGAGCGGTGTCAATAACTTGCAAGTTAGTACCGCACCCCTCATAACGCAAAACTCGTAATCTAGCCTAAGATAGCTACAATGTAACTATTAGTTGTATTGTAGCTAGCTAAGGGTTTATTTTACAGGTAAGTATTTAGTTTTAATTAGGAATTATTTAGTTATTAATAGTAGGTTTTATTTAGATTTATTTTAATTACATTAAAGTTATTGGGTGTTAGGGTTAGGGTTAGACTTAGGGTTAGGTTTAGGGGTTAATAAATTTAGTATAGTGGCGGCAACGTTGGGGGCGGCAGATTAGGGGCTAATAAGTGTAGGTAGGTTGCAGCAACATTGGGGTCAGGAGATTAGGGGTTAATAAATATAATGTAGGTGTCAGCGATGTTGGGGGCATCAAATTAGGGGTTAATAAGTGTAGGTAGGTTGCGGCGACTTTGGGGACGGGAAATTAGGGGTTAATAAAAAATAATGTAGGTGTCGCCGATGTTGGGGGCGGCAGATTAGGGGTTAATAAGTGTAGGTAGGTTGCAGCGACATTGGGGGCGGGAGGTTAGGGGTTAATAAATATAATGTAGGTGTCTCTGCGATATTGGGGCAGCAGACTAGGGGTTAATAAGTATAATGTAGGTGTCGGCGATGTTGGGGGCTGCAGATTAGAGGTTAATAAGTATAATGTAGGTGTCGGCGATGTCGGGGGCGGCAGATTATTGGTTAATAAGTGTAATGTAGGTGTCGGGATGTCGGGGGCAGCAGATTAGGGGTGTTTAGACTCAGGATTTATGTTAGGGTGTTTATAAAAATATATATAAAACAGTCCCAGCAGAGCGCACTCTCACCTATAAATCAACAACCAGGGTGCAAGCAAGTCCATAATTAGCATGTACTCTCTGGGTTTGTGAAAAAGTGCTTTATTGGCACACAAAAAAATTTGGTAGTCTGATGAAGGGGTAAGATCCCCAAAACGTCTTTTTTTGTGTGTGCCAATAAAGAACTCTTTCACAAACCCAAAGACTGCATGCTAATTATATGTATATATATACAGGTAGCCCTCAGTTTACGCCGGGGTTAGGTTCCAGAAGGAATGGTTGTAAATCGAAACCGCTGTAAATTGAAACCCAGTTTATAATGTAAGTCAATGGGAAGTGAGGGTGATAGGTTCTAGGCCCATCTCAAAATTGTCATAACACCTAATACATTTATTTTTAAAGCTATGAAATGAAGACTTTAAATGCTAAACAGCATTATAAACCTAATAAAATATTCACACAACACAGAATATATAATTAAACTAAGTTAAATGAACAAAAACATTTGCTAAACAGTATTATAAACCTAATAAAATAATCACACAACACAAACTTCAGTTGCATTTTTCTGCAAACAGTTCTTTCTATGCATTCCAATCTGGACTGATTTATAGACAGGAAGATCTTGTTCCTTTGAAATCTGCTCGATAGCTCAGGTCTGGTTAAACTGATTAATTTCAGCTTGCTTGGCTTTGCTGCAACACAAGTTGACAGCTCCACCTACTGGCTATTTTAATAAATGCTCTGCTTCTCAATGCTTTTCAATAGCAGTCACATGACTGGAAAAAAAGGTTGTTATTTTGAAACGGTGTAAATTGAACCGTTGTAAAACGAGGGCCACCTGTACAGTATATATATATATATATATATATATATATAATACATAGCCGGTAGCCCAGCACTCCTTACACACAGGTGTAATCACGGTCCGGGTGCTGTCCTTATGTAAATATGTAGAAATGTCTAGTTGTAGGAGGGCACTCACAGGACTTGTATTGAAGTAAAGAACAGTGCAATTTTATTTCCAAATTTGTTTCACATTAATTGTAAATGTCGACGTTTCGACCAATTTATAGGCCTTCTTCAAGACAATTATGATCTGAAAAAAATACAAAATATATTAATGGAATCTAAGTGAACAATACAACATACTAAACACATATTACAAGTTAAATACAACAGTGACAACCCTTCACCACAGAAAAGAGACACACTAGCTCACACCTGAGTTCATCATATTAAAAACCAAGGAAGGAAGAAAGGGTCAACTCTCACTCATACTATAGCCCCTAATAACAGCTACCATTTGAGCACATCATATGTGAGGCACAACTCCCACTATAGTCAATAGTTCTATTTCTTTTGTATTTGTATTTAAAATTACCAGGGAGACTGACCATCTCCCATTGGTTTAAGCACCCCACCCAAGTTCAGGTGTGCTCATTACAGTGTTAAAGAGTTGTGAATAAAAAGCCAGGGAGTCTCATTCTATTATGAAGAGTAAAAGCAGGAATGTTTCAGCCCTCTGTGGCAAAAGGACTTAGAGTAGGACCAGTCGAATTGGGGCACCTTGTAAGCGGTGACTGGCTAAGCAAAATATGGCCATATTGTGTGACTAAGTTCCCAATATTATTTAAAAAAGAATAGTTGTCTCTTGATGTATATGCAGGCAATTTTTTGCAGCAGTAAAAAATATGTTGTGCTTTTGAAAATGGATGTGCGCTGATACCTCTTTGTTTGTGTAATTAATGGGTCATATTGGCAGCACTCCCAGATGTTGATTTAAACTTTTTGTAAGGTGTGCTAAAAAAACTAATTTTGTATTTGTATATATATATATATATATATATATATATATATATAAACAAAAGCAGAGACCGCACTCATAGGTCTTATATTTCACCACTGATGTGGACTTTATTCAATCTGTAACGTTTCGGGGTTTCCCCCTTTGTCAAACATAACAAATAACATAGTGCAAGCCCTTTATATACATAAATAAAACCTCTCTTACCCCAGGTGCAAACCATCCAGCTCTGCCTGCGACGGGCTTCCGGCAGCGTTTACTCCGCGCAACTGCGCATGCGCGAGGCAGCACTACGGAACCCCCAGCAGGCCAACTGAAACAAAAGGCGAAATAAAAATTACCGTAACTTGGCAACGGTAATACTTAAACAAATATAATGGAACAGCGCTGTAAGAATGACCTCTACATAATACAGAGACACCCCATTACTATTCTTAACATCTCCTCATCAGTAATCTACACATTAGATATCAACATAACAAATATATGTATAACATAACATTATCGTTATACATTGGCATTTTAGCCCGTTATCAGAGGAGGGGGTGGGGGGCTGAGTATTGACAGCAATATGCTGGCAAGTATTAAATCTGTGTAGAGAGACTTTTAAATATATTCAACACTTTCACAATTGAAACAAATGTAATTCAGATTGAAAACATAAAGCTAATTCTATTTTTGTGACAACCCTGAATTCTAAATACAGAATGTATAACAGTATTGGAGTAGTCATGTTATTAGATGTGTGGACCTATCAGGATCTAGTATCAATAGACTCCCTTCTATGCCCAGATGTTAATTCACATATTGTTATTAGATATCATTATCACTACAGGAAACAGTGTAAATCGAAATTGGTATTCAATCCCTTTGGAGTTAAAGTGTCCAGTGTGTGAATCCATCTAGACTCCTTTTGTAGCAGTAACTTGCCTCTGTCACCACCCCTGGGCAAGGGGGGGACGTGGTCAATGATCACATATCTCAGGTCCTTGACCGTATGTCCATGTTTGGCAAAATGCCTGGCAACTGGCTGTTCAGAGTCTCCATTTTTTATTGCTGTTCTAATGGCCGCCCTGTGATTCGCCATTTGTGTACGCAAATCATCTGTGGTTTTTCCAACGTAAAATCTGCCACAAATACAATGTAACAGATATACAATGAAGACTGTTGTACAGGTCACACGGTATTTAATTTTGAATCTCTTGTTAGTCCATGGATGTGTGAATTCACTGCACTGTATTAGTGCACTGCATGTCGTGCAGCCCAAGCATTTAAAACATCCAATTTTCTTGCCCTGTCTTAGCCATGTAGAGCTCATATAGGCCTGAGTCATATCTGGACACATTAGAATGTCCCTTAGAGATTTGCCCCTCCGATAGCTGATCATTGGGGGTCTAGTTTCTTGCAGAGGTAACGTTTTATCACTTGATATGATTTTCCAATGTTCATCTAACACACCTCTGAAATCTCTCTTGTCCGGACTGTATTCAGTGACAAATGTTAATCTGTCCATGGTTGGTTGGTCCTTATTTTGTTCACTGCTGGTTAAAGCTTGATCTTGCGTCATATTCACCGCTTGGGCATAGGCTTCTTGTAGCACCTCATCCACATATCTCCTTTCTTTAAATTTCTGATACATGTTGGTGAGTTGTTCTTCTTTCCATTCTCTGGTGGAGATATTTCTTACCACCCTCTGGAACTGTGATATAGGTAAAGCTTTTTTTATACCTGTGGGATGACAACTTGTATAAAGCAGCATTGAATTGCGATCTGTTGGCTTGGTAAAGAGTTCAGTACATAATTTGCCAGTTGATTTTTTTACTCTTAAATCCAAAAAGTCAATCACTTCACAATGATATGTTATTTTGAACTTCAAATTCACCGACAATTGATTGAGATTATCAAACCAGTCATTCAGATCTTGTTGGGTACCACGCCATATTAAAAATAGATCATCAATGTACCTCTTGAATATGATGATATGGCTGTCCTCAAATGTTATTGGGTGTTCTCTTTCAAAGGCTCCTAGAAAAATGTTGGCGTACGTTGGGGCCACATTTGAGCCCATAGCAGTTCCTGCTGTTTGTAAATAATACTGTGTCTCAAATTTGAAGTAATTCATTCGTAGACAATATTCAAGTAATTGTATCACAGTGTCTGTGGGTGGTCCCACGTAAGGATGTCTAAATAGTTCTTTTCTAACCGCATGTATACCCTCATTGTGCGGAATCACCGTGTACAAACTGGTCACATCCAGGGTGACCAGTATATCCGTATCTCTGATGTCACTTAGCTTCTGTAAGATTTTTATCAATTCAATCGAATCTTTAAGATACGATGGGATCATCTGTACAAATGGTTGTAGCATTTTGTCCAAATAGGTGGCAATGGGCTGTAATATAGATCCCCTGGCAGACACTATGGGCCTGCCAGGTGGTTTACTCGGGTGTTTATGTACCTTCGGTAAGGTATAAAAGACGGGAACAATAGGGTGTTCAACTTGCAGATATGATAATAGACTTGGCGAGATCTGATTTTCTTTCTTTAGTTGATTCAAATACTCATCAATCTTGCTCTTGAATTTTTGGGTAGGATTATTTGGTAACTTTTCATATACCTTACTGTCCTCCAACTGTGACATGATCTCTCTTTTATAGCAAACATAGTCTTGGATGACCAGTGCTCCACCCTTGTCTGCTTCACGGATCACAATAGAGGCATTCTCTTGTAGCTTCTTAAGAGCTTGTGTCTCCCTTTTGGTCAAATTATTTCTGATGTTAGTTTTGTTCTTTCTGACAGTCTCCCTCATCTCATCACTGGTTAATCTGGAATATGTCAGAATACTTGGTTGTAGACTTCGAGGATCAAAAGTGCTTTTCTTCTTTAGTTCAAAAGAGGCTACATCTGTTTCTTTCGGAGTATCCTTAAAGAATTCTTTTAATCTTAGTGTCCTTTGAAACTTGTAAGAATCTACCAACATATCAAACTCATTAGCATATGTGGTAGGTACGAAACTTAAGCCTTTATTAAGCACATCTTTCTCGTCTTGATTCAGCTCGTAGCTACTTAGATTGATGATATTGTCAGCTAATATCTTCGGCCCTGTCTTGGCGGTCTGCCTCTGCCACCGGTTCTTGTGCCCCCCCTCCTCGTGTGGGGCCTGGGCGCTCCTCGTTTTTTGATCGTGTGATCCTGGGTGCCGCCTCCTCCCTTTGCCATTCTGTAGATGTTGATGGTGCCTCATTATCAGTGGCATTATCTGAACTGTCAATAGTTGTCAGGTTTCTGGGTTTATATACCCTAGGTCTCCTTCGTGACATCCTGAACTGCCTTTCTTCAGGGCTTAATGTCCACTGATATACTCTTTTCTCACGGTAATCCGTGGTCACAGCTTCCCATTTCTTTTCTTTAAATGCTATTAGCTCACCTTCATAATCTTTAAGCTGTTTGTGCAGTTTGGTGAGCCAATCCTCTTGTTGATCTTGTTCTAATTTACACAGATGATCAGTTTCAAATTGTGTGATTTCAATTTCCAGACTCTTCAATGTTGCTCCAGTCTCCTCAATTACCAATAACATGAGATCTAGAGAGCATTTGTTTAATATGCCACACCACTTCTTACAAAACACAGGATTATTCCTGCCAATGGTGGGCATATTTTTAATCCTAAAGCCTTTTGGTATATGCATCTTCTCGTGATAGGCGGATAGGTAGCAGCCGTGCAGCTTAAAATCAATTCTTCTTTTTTTCAATTTCAAAATCTGATTGTATAAATGTAAAGGAATTTCCCGCTGTGTTTTTATTACTCCGCTATCAAAGCGAATGCGAGTTGCATCTTTTGCACTAAATTGAAAGGTATGTGCATAATCCTCCTCTTTCTCATCTTTCTCAATGTCAAGGCTTGTTGCTGTCGTAGTTGTCATTGTTACTTCCCCACTGTTCCAGCTGGATTGTTTGAACTTGGGTGGAAATCCTGTTAGGAACGGGTGCTGTTTGGTGTATAATAATTATAAGCAGATTGTGGTCACCAAGCACTCACGTTGTACATATGATGCCTAGGTGCAGTGCATAGAGATAATATAAACAAAAGCAGAGACCGCACTCATAGGTCTTATATTTCACCACTGATGTGGACTTTATTCAATCTGTAACGTTTCGGGGTTTCCCCCTTTGTCAAACATAACAAATAACATAGTGCAAGCCCTTTATATACATAAATAAAACCTCTCTTACCCCAGGTGCAAACCATCCAGCTCTGCCTGCGACGGGCTTCCGGCAGCGTTTACTCCGCGCAACTGCGCATGCGCGAGGCAGCACTACGGAACCCCCAGCAGGCCAACTGAAACAAAAGGCAAAATAAAAATTACCGTAACTTGGCAACGGTAATACTATATAATATAAAGAGTATATCAGTGGACATTAAGCCCTGAAGAAAGGCAGTTCAGTATGTCACGAAGGAGACCTAGGGTATATAAACCCAGAAACCTGACAACTATTGACAGTTCAGATAATGCCACTGATAATGAGGCACCATCAACATCTACAGAATGGCAAAGGGAGGAGGCGGCACCCAGGATCACACGATCAAAAAACGAGGAGCGCCCAGGCCCCACACGAGGAGGGGGGGGCACAAGAACCGGTGGCAGAGGCAGACCGCCAAGACAGGGCCGAAGATATTAGCTGACAATATCATCAATCTAAGTAGCTACGAGCTGAATCAAGACGAGAAAGATGTGCTTAATAAAGGCTTAAGTTTCGTACCTACCACATATGCTAATGAGTTTGATATGTTGGTAGATTCTTACAAGTTTCAAAGGACACTAAGATTAAAAGAATTCTTTAAGGATACTCTGAAAGAAACAGATGTAGCCTCTTTTGAACTAAAGAAGAAAAGCACTTTTGATCCTCGAAGTCTACAACCAAGTATTCTGACATATTCCAGATTAACCAGTGATGAGATGAGGGAGACTGTCAGAAAGAACAAAAGTAACATCAGAAATAATTTGACCAAAAGGGAGACACAAGCTCTTAAGAAGCTACAAGAGAATGCCTCTATTGTGATCCGTGAAGCAGACAAGGGTGGAGCACTGGTCATCCAAGACTATGTTTGCTATAAAAGAGAGATCATGTCACAGTTGGAGGACAGTAAGGTATATGAAAAGTTACCAAATAATCCTACCCAAAAATTCAAGAGCAAGATTGATGAGTATTTGAATCAACTAAAGAAAGAAAATCAGATCTCGCCAAGTCTATTATCATATCTGCAAGTTGAACACCCTATTGTTCCCGTCTTTTATACCTTACCGAAGGTACATAAACACCCGAGTAAACCACCTGGCAGGCCCATAGTGTCTGCCAGGGGATCTATATTACAGCCCATTGCCACCTATTTGGACAAAATGCTACAACCATTTGTACAGATGATCTCATCGTATCTTAAAGATTCGATTGAATTGATAAAAATCTTACAGAAGCTAAGTGACATCAGAGATACGGATATACTGGTCACCCTGGATGTGACCAGTTTGTACACGGTGATTCCGCACAATGAGGGTATACATGCGGTTAGAAAAGAACTATTTAGACATCCTTACGTGGGACCACCCACAGACACTGTGATACAATTACTTGAATATTGTCTACGAATGAATTACTTCAAATTTGAGACACAGTATTATTTACAAACAGCAGGAACTGCTATGGGCTCAAATGTGGCCCCAACGTACGCCAACATTTTTCTAGGAGCCTTTGAAAGAGAACACCCAATAACATTTGAGGACAGCCATATCATCATATTCAAGAGGTACATTGATGATCTATTTTTAATATGGCGTGGTACCCAACAAGATCTGAATGACTGGTTTGATAATCTCAATCAATTGTCGGTGAATTTGAAGTTCAAAATAACATATCATTGTGAAGTGATTGACTTTTTGGATTTAAGAGTAAAAAAATCAACTGGCAAATTATGTACTGAACTCTTTACCAAGCCAACAGATCGCAATTCAATGCTGCTTTATACAAGTTGTCATCCCACAGGTATAAAAAAAGCTTTACCTATATCACAGTTCCAGAGGGTGGTAAGAAATAACTCCACCAGAGAAGGGAAGGAAGAACAACTCACCAACATGTATCAGAAATTTAAAGAAAGGAGATATGTGGATGAGGTGCTACAAGAAGCCTATGCCCAAGCGGTGAATATGACGCAAGATCAAGCTTTAACCAGCAGTGAACAAAATAAGGACCAACCAACCATGGACAGATTAACATTTGTCACTGAATACAGTCCGGACAAGAGAGATTTCAGAGGTGTGTTAGATGAACATTGGAAAATCATATCAAGTGATAAAACGTTACCTGTGCAAGAAACTAGACCCCCAATGATCAGCTATCGGAGGGGCAAATCTCTAAGGGACATTCTAATGCGTCCAGATATGACTCAGGCCTATATGAGCTCTACATGGCTAAGACAGGGCAAGAAAATTGGATGTTTTAAATGCTTGGGCTGCACGACATGCAGTGCACTAATACAGTGCAGTGAATTCACACATCCATGGACTAACAAGAGATTCAAAATTAAATACCGTGTGACCTGTACAACAGTCTTCATCGTATATCTGTTACATTGTATTTGTGGCAGATTTTACGTTGGAAAAACCACAGATGATTTGCGTACACGAATGGCGAATCACAGGGCAGCCATTAGAACAGCAATAAAAAATGGAGACTCTGAACAGCCAGTGGCCAGGCATTTTGCCAAACATGGACATACGGTCAAGGACCTGAGATATGTGATCATTGACCACGTCCCCCCCTTGCCCAGGGGTGGTGACAGAGGCAAGTTACTGCTACAAAAGGAGTCTAGATGGATTCACACACTGGACACTTTAACTCCAAAGGGATTGAATACCAATTTCGATTTACACTGTTTCCTGTAAAGTGATAATGATATCTAATAACAATATGTGAATTAACATCTGGGCATAGAAGGGAGTCTATTGATACTAGATCCTGATAGGTCCACACATCTAATAACATAACTACTCCAATACTGTTATACATTCTGTATTTAGAATTCAGGGTTGTCACAAAAATAGAATTAGCTTTATGTTTTCAATCTGAATTACATTTGTTTCAATTGTGAAAGTGTTGAATATATTTAAAAGTCTCTCTACACAGATTTAATACTTGCCAGCATATTGCTGTCAATACTCAGCCCCCCACCCCCTCCTCTGATAACGGGCTAAAATGCCAATGTATAACGATAATGTTATGTTATACATATATTTGTTATGTTGATATCTAATGTGTAGATTACTGATGAGGAGATGTTAAGAATAGTAATGGGGTGTCTCTGTATTATGTAGAGGTCATTCTTACAGCGCTGTTCCATTATATTTGTTTAAGTATTACCGTTGCCAAGTTACGGTAATTTTTATTTTGCCTTTTGTTTCAGTTGGCCTGCTGGGGGTTCCGTAGTGCTGCCTCGCGCATGCGCAGTTGCGCGGAGTAAACGCTGCCGGAAGCCCGTCGCAGGCAGAGCTGGATGGTTTGCACCTGGGGTAAGAGAGGTTTTATTTATGTATATAAAGGGCTTGCACTATGTTATTTGTTATGTTTGACAAAGGGGGAAACCCCGAAACGTTACAGATTGAATAAAGTCCACATCAGTGGTGAAATATAAGACCTATGAGTGCGGTCTCTGCTTTTGTTTATATTATCTCTATGCACTGCACCTAGGCATCATATGTACAACGTGAGTGCTTGGTGACCACAATCTGCTTATATATATATATATATATATATATATATATATATATATATATATATATATATATAAATATATATATATATAGAATACATAGCCGGTAGCCCAGCACTCCTTACACACAGGTGTAATCACGGTCCGGGTGCTGTCCTCATGTAAATATGTAGAAATGTCTAGTTGTAGGAGGGCACTCACAGGACTTGTATTGAAGTAAAGAACAGTGCAATTTTATTTCCAAATTTGTTTCACATTAATTGTAAATGTCGACGTTTCGACCCATTTATAGGCCCTCTTCGAGACAATTATGATCTGAAAAAAATACAAAATATATTAATGGAATCTAAGTGAACAATACAACATACTAAACACATATTACAAGTTAAATACAACAGTGACAACCGTTCACCACAGAAAAGAGACACACTAGCTCACACCTGAGTTCATCATATTAAAAACCAAGGAAGTAAGAAAGGGTCAACTCTCACTCATACTATAGCCCCTAATAACAGCTACCATTTGAGCACATCATATGTGAGGCGCAACTCCCACTATAGTCAATAGTTCTTACGTGGTAACTGTATAGAAAATTATACACCTACTCATGCTAGATCAGTACCAGTTCAAAAGATATGGCCAACTCAACCAGTCATAAAAAATGAGAAATCACATATGTGTGCATAACCATACACCTAAACATTTCATAGTAATCAATCCATAGTAATAGCCCATGCTTCACACCCCACATGTGTAAAGGAATAACCCATATTCATGTCCTACACAAAATAAACATATTCATAGAATCTCACAAATACAGACCCTTCATTAGACATGTAAGACATCTATCTGATCTCAGAGCACATATGAAAAGAATGTGATCAATCACACAAGTACTGCCCAGCATATAGTCCTTGTGTAGACAGCCACTAATTGGATAGAATACCCATAATTAAAGGCTAACAATCTAGCTAAGCGATACACATAAGTGGAAAGAAAAATAAGATTGATCACATACATACCGCCAACCAAATGGTCCCTGAGCTAATACCCATAATCCACAACCATATTCACCAAACCTAATCAGAGATTAACAGACTAGATTATATAACATATAAGATCTTATATACACATCGATTGGTTAGCAAGGTGTGGTGAAGCCCAACAAAACAATACAGTACTTGTTTACTGTAATGCAGGATGCATTACTCACAACGGCGTGCAAGCCGGACTCCCAACTGAGCAGCGGTACAGTGATACCGGAAGAGGACCAATACAGCTATACATAGAGCAACCAATATAAGCAACAGCCAATATTCAGAGCGCATGAACACCCACCCATAAAACAAATAGTTCCATATAAGCACACCTCATACACACCCCCTGGTAAGGCGATCACAACATAGCAGTCACAATAGAACAGGGTAAATACCAGATATCAAAGTTTATATACATATCACTAGTTAGCAAGGTGTGGTAAACCCGACAAAACAATACAGTACTTACTATTGTAATACAACATGCATTACTCGCAACGGCATGCAAACCAGACTCCCAACAGAGCAGCGTTATCAGTGATACCGGAAATGACCAATACAGCATTTAAATGGAGCAACCAATCTGAGCCACAGCCAATCATCAGGGTGCATGAACACACACCCATGAAACAGAGAGTCCCGTATAAGCACACCTCATACACACAACCCTGGTTAGTCGATCACAGCATAGCAATAAAAATAAAGCAGGGTAAATACTGGAGCATAAATGTACACTCAGAGTAAACAATCCTTATTTGACTTCCTTATGACAGAACATCCAAGGCATCCCATCATTTACACCATCCCCAAAATCCATAAGGACCAGGCCAATCCACCAGGCCACCTGATTGTTTCTGCAGTTGGATCCCTTTTTCAGAATCTGGTGAAATATATTGATTTCCACTTACAGGAAGTAGTGAGGAGTACTGAGGCCTTTCTACTGGACTCTATAGAGCTCATCAATCTCTTACAGGATAGGCTGTTTCCTAAACATTGCCTATTGGTCATGCTTGATGTTAATAGCCTCTACACCATTATCCTGCATGATATGGGTGTAGAGGCAGTGAGACAAGCATTGAGCAATTCTAATGCCTATATGGATCTTCCCATTGAAGTGCTCTTGGATTGGCTGACGATGTGCATAACCCATAATTACTTCAGATTTGAGGACACCTTCTACCTCCAGCTGATTGGGGACGGCCATGGGGTTGAGCCTGTCCCCCTCATATGCCAACCTGTTCATGGCATGGTTTGAGAACAAGTACTATTAGTTCTAAAAATCCAAATGTCCTCCTATACCGTCGGTAATTGATGACTTCTTTGTATCTGGGGGAGGTACTGTTGATGAACTTGGAATATTGTATTGACAGCCTGAACACATCAGAGACAGCAGTCAAGTTCAAAAGTGAAATGAGTCCTGAAAAAATATACTTTCTGGACTTATGCGTATACAAATCAGAGATTGATGTTGCTTGTCAGTAAAAATGACCTTATATGCTAAACCTACTGACAGAAATACGCTGGTTACAGTTTAACAGTTACCATCCGATACAATTCAAGAGGGGGGATTGTGAAATCGCAGTTTATGATGGGTCATACGCAACAATTCTGAAGTAGGGCCTGAGGATGGTGCAACTCGATTAGATGAGAACGAAGTTCTTGAATAGAGGATATAATCTGAATATGCTTCATGAAATCTTGGAAGAGAATGATACAGTATGATCGTAATAGTTTGGTCCAAAGAAAGTAGAAACAGATCAATGACATGGGTTGAAGCCCCAATTCACTTAATTACTAGCTACACTCCCGCAACCTCTAAAGTGAGAGAGCTTATCAACAGAAACTGGCCCCCCTGATCAGAGGTGATAGATCTCTACCCTTCAAGGATAAGCCACCTCTGAGGTGGTTCACAGGATTGGCAGTATATGAGAATCTTTGCTAATGAAGGACTGATCCTTGGAAGGAAGGAAAAGACATGGCTTCACAAGTGAAAAATGGCTGCTTCAAATGTGGCAGCTGTGTGACCTGTAGCACCCTTCTCACAGAAGAGAAGTTACACCATCCGAGGAACAACCATAGACCTATTGGATCAGACATCGGCTCACCTGCACCTCAGATTTTGTGGTATATTTTCTGTCCTGTCCTTGTGGACGTTATTATATGGCAAGACCAGTACTACTTATCGCGAAACACTTGCTAACCATAAGAGTGCAATTAGAACTGCCCTAAAAGAGGGACACTCGGACCAGCCTGTGGCAAGGCATTTCCTCGAAAAACAACACCCCATCTCATCACTCAGGGCCATGCTAATTGATAAAGTGGCCCCCTTAAAACGAGGATGGTGATAGGAAATCGGGAATTATTAAAATGTGAAGCGCAATGGATACACAGGCTGGACACTCTTACTCCAGTTGGCCTGAATGCCAGCATTGACTATACTCTATTTTAATGAAGTGTCCCAACTAAGCATGGGCCGTCATTATGAATAATTGATCACTAATATTAATTGTGTTGTTCTTTTGTCACTTTCTTCTTTGGGTGCCCTCATGTTCCCTCTAGGCATATATCATTCCTCCCAACTAATACAGTATATGAGAATGGATTGTGGCCCTTGATTGGTTTTCTGTCTCTGCCATTATTTGGGTATTCCCTGTTATTTTGAACATTCCTCTTTGTTATACAATAACTCATGGCCCCCATTCTTTCAGTAGTTTACTGTGTTGGTATCAGGTTGTGATCTTCCAATCCCTAACAGGGCAATCCCCCTTATCCTATGTCTGGTAATAGGTGGCTGTTTAGCAGTGTGGTTATCCTCATGGTCTTGCGCACTGGCTGGTGGTGGTTTTAGATGGTTATGAGGTGGTATTAGTGCACCTATATTTTCTCCTGTACTGGGTTGGGAGTTCAGCCTATTAGATGGTGCGAGTGATGTGTAAGGGATTGCGCCTGCCAACTTCTGATGTCACCCTCAGTTGGTTATGCAGTTTGTGGTCAGTACAAGAGGTTACGTGTATTTGTCACTGTTCGCTGGGACTAATTATCCACTCTCCCGTCTTGGTCCATAGGGTTATGCCTGTTAGACAATGCTACATGAGACTTAGTTTTAGGTGATATCGTAAGGGGGTCTGTTATCCCATTATTGAACTGTAGTTTAGTTTTTTGTTTTTTACAAATTATTGTGCTACTGCAACGGTCTGTGCTTCGCCTTGGGTGTTACATTATACCATTAGGTCGGTTAAGATGTGCTCGATTTGTTGCACAAAATTGTGTTACTTTTTTGAGCTGGCTGAGGTAGTGTTAGGTATGCTCTATGGATCCTTTCTGTATGGCATTACAGTTTCATAATTTTCTGTTGGTCACGTAATCTGAGGCAGCCTTTATGCATCAATTGTATGTTTTAGATTGTTTACTCTGAGTGTACATTTACGCTCTAGTATTTACCCTGCTTTATTATGATTGCTATGCTGTGATCACCTAACCAGGGTGTGTGTATGAGGTGTGCTTCATGCTCCCTAAAGATTGGCTGTGGCTCAGATTGGTTGCTCCATTTAAATGCTGTATTGGTCATTTCCGGTATCACTGATACCGCTGCTCTGTTGGGAGTCCAGTTTGCACGCCGTTGCGAGTAATGCATGCTGCATTACAATAGTAAGTACTGTATTGTTTTGTCGGGTTTACCGCACCTTGCTAACTAGTGATATGTATATAAGCTCTGATATCCGGTATTTACCCTGTTCTATTGTGACTGCTATGTTGTGATTGCCTTACCAGGGTGTGTACGAGGTGCGCTTATATGGAACTATTTGTTTTATGGGTGGGTGTTCATGCGCCCTGATTACTGGCTGCTGCTTATATTGGTTGCTCTATGTATATGCTGTATTGATCTCTTCCGGTATCACTGATACCACTGCTCAGTTGGGAGTCCAGCTTGCACGCCATTGTGAGTAATGCATGCTGCATTACAGTAACAAGTACTGTATTGTTTTGTTGGGTTCGCCGCACCTTAATAACCATTGATTTGTATATAATCTCTGATATGTTATGTGATCTAGTATGTTATTCTCTGATTAGGTTTGGTGAATCTGGTTGTATATTACGGGTATTAGCTCAGGGACCATTTGGTTGGCGGTATGTATGTGATCAATCTTATTTTTCTTTCCACTTATGTGTATCGCTTAGCTAAATTGTTAGCCTTTAATTATGGGTATTCTATTCAATTAGTGGCTGTCTACACAAGGACTATATTCTGGGCAGTACTTGTGTGATTGATCACATTCTTTTCATATGTGTTCTGCGATCAGATAGATGTCTTCCATTTCTAATGAAGGGTCTGTATTTGTGAGATTCTATGAATGGTGCATACAAGTTGTTTATTTTGCGTAGGACATGAATATGGGTTATTCCTTTACACATGTGGGGTGTGAAGCATGAGCTATTACCATGGATTGATGACTATGTAATGTTTAGGTGTATGGTTATGCACACATATGTGATTTCTCATTTTTTATGACTGGTTAAGTTGGCCATATCTTTTGAACTGGTACTGATCTAGCATGAGTAGGTGTATAATTTTCTATACAATTAGCACGTAAGAACTATTGTCTATAGTGAGACTTGCGCCTCACATATGATGTGCTCAAATGGTAGCTGTTATTAGGGGCTATAGAATGAGTGAGAGTTGACCCTTTCTTCCTTCCTTGGTTTTTAATATGATGAGCTCAGGTGTGAGCTAGTGTGTCTCTTTTCTGTGGTGAAGGGTTGTCACTGTTGTATTTAACTTGTAATATGTGTTTAGTATGTTGTATGTTGTATTGTTCACTTAGGCCTAGATTTAGAGTTTGGCGGTAGCCGTGAAAACCAGCGTTAGAGGCTCCTAACGCTGGTTTTAGGCTACCGCCGGTATTTGGAGTCAGTCAGGAAAGGGTCTAACGCTCACTTTCCAGCCGCGACTTTTCCATACCGCAGATCCCCTTACGTCAATTGCGTATCCTATCTTTTCAATGGGATCTTTCTAACTCCGGTATTTAGAGTCGTGGCTGAAGTGAGCATTAGCAATCTAGCGACAAAACTCCAGCCGCAGAAAAAAGTCAGTAGTTAAGAGCTTTCTGGGCTAACGCCAGTTTATAAAGCTCTTAACTACTGTGCTCTAAAGTACACTAACACCCATAAACTACCTATGTACCCCTAAACCGAGGTCCCCCCCACATCGCCGCCACTCGATTACATTTTTTTTAACCCCTAATCTGCCGACCGCCACCTACGTTATACTTATGTATACCTAATCTGCTGCCCCTAACACCGCCGACCCCTATATTATATTTATTAACCCCTAACCTGCCCCCCACAACGTCGCCGCCAGCTACCTACAATAATTAACCCCTAATCTGCCGACCGCCACCTATGTTATACTTATGTACCCCTAATCTGCTGCCCCTAACACCGCCGACCCCTATATTATATTTATTAACCCCTAATCTGCCCCCCTCAACGTCACCTCCACCTGCCTACACTTATTAACCCCTAATCTGCCGAGCGGACCGCACCGCTACTATAATAAAGTTATTAACCCCTAATCCGCCTCACTCCCGCCTCAATAACCCTATAATAAATAGTATTAACCCCTAATCTGTCCTCCCTAACATCGCCGACACCTAACTTCAATTATTAACCCCTAATCTGCCGACCGAATCTCGCCGCTACTGTAATAAATGGATTAACCCCTAAAGCTAAGTCTAACCCTAACACCCCCCTAAGTTAAATATAATTTAAATCTAACGAAATAAATTAACTCTTATTAAATAAATTATTCCTATTTAAATCTAAATACTTACCTGTAAAATAAACCCTAATATAGCTACAATATAAATTATAATTATATTATAGCTATTTTAGGATTTATATTTATTTTACAGGTAACTTTATATTTATTTTAACAGGCACAATAGCTATTAAATAGTTAAGAACTATTTAATAGCTAAAATAGTTAAAATAATTACAAATTTACCTGTAAAATAAATCCTAACCTAAGTTACAATTAAACCTAACACTACACTATCAATAAATAAATTAAATAAAATACCTACAATTACCTACAATTAAACCTAACACTACACTATCAATAAATTAATTAAATACAATATCTACAAATAAATACAATTAAATAAACTAACTAAAGTACAAAAAATAAAAAAGAACTAAGTTACAAAAAATAAAAAAATATTTACAAACATTAGAAAAATATTACAACAATTTTAAACTAATTACACCTACTCTAAGCCCCTAATAAAATAACAAAGCCGCCCAAAATAAAAAAATGCCCTACCCTATTCTAAATTACAAAAGTTCAAAGCTCTTTTACCTTACCAGCCCTGAACAGGGCCCTTTGCGGGGCATGCCCCAAGAAATTCAGCTCTTTTGCCTGTAAAAAAACACATACAATACCCCCCCCAACATTACAACCCACCACCCACATACCCCTAATCTAACCCAAACCCCCCTTAAATAAACCTAACACTAAGCCCCTGAAGATCTTCCTACCTTGTCTTCACCTCACCGGGTATCACACCGATCCGTCCTGGCTCCGATATCTTCATCCAACCCAAGCGGGGGCTAGACATCCATCATCCGATGGCTGAAGAAGTCCAGAAGAGGGTCCAAAGTCTTCATCCTTTCCGGGAAGAAGAGTAGATCAGGACAGGCAACCATCTTCTTCCAAGCGGCATCTTCTATCTTCATCCGATGAGGACCGGCTCCATCGTGAAGACCTCCAGCGCGGACCCATCTTCTTCCGACGACGTCCAACTGAAGAATGACGGTTCCTTTAAGGGACGTCATCCAAGATGGCGTCCCTCGAATTCCGATTGGCTGATAGGATTCTATCAGCCAATCGGAATTAAGGTAGGAAAATTCTGATTGGCTGATGGAATCAGCCAATCAGAATCAAGTTCAATCCGATTGGCTGATCCGATCAGTCCAAAGTCTTCATCCTATCCGGGAAGAAGAGTAGATCCGGACAGGCAACCATCTTTTTCCAAGCGGCATCTTCTATCTTCATCCGATGAGGACCGGCTCCATCGTGAAGACCTCCAGCGCGGACCCATCTTCTTCCGACGACGTCCAACTGAAGAATGACGGTTCCTTTAAGGGACGTCATCCAAGATGGCGTCCCTCGAATTCCGATTGGCTGATAGGATTCTATCAGCCAATCGGAATTAAGGTAGGAAAATTCTGATTGGCTGATGGAATCAGCCAATCAGAATCAAGTTCAATCCGATTGGCTGATCCGATCAGCCAATCAGATTGAGCTCGCATTCTATTGAAATGCTTGTGCAATGATAAATGCAGACAGTGTATGCTGTCGGTATTTATCGATGTGCGGCGGACATGATTGCTACAGCAGATCATGTCCATTCGCACTTTCATAAATCGGCCCCTAGACATGTCTAAAAATGGATATGTATCTATATATATATATATATACTCTCTCTCTCTCTCTATATATATATATTTATATATATATATATATGTGTGTGTGTATACATATGTATTTATGTATTTATATGTGTATATATGTATTTACAGACATATATACACATATAAACACATAAGTTCAATTGTACAAAAGATAAACATATATAAGTGTATTGGAGTCCTTTGCAGTTAAGTAGATGAAAACATGTAAAATTATATTTACGCAATATTAATTTTTAATAAAGTGTTATACTGTGTACTGTAAATATTTGACATTCCAATGTTCTACACATAACAGAATATGTTCTATGTATTTAAAAATAGATATTCATATATATATATATATATATATATATGTATATTTATGTAGACTCACACACTACCAAAACTTTTTATAATCTCTTATCTTATTTTCTTATATTGGTTTATTTTTCTCTACATTCTCGTTTCACCTTTATTATATCCATTTGTTTTCATTAATAATTGTAGCTATATTTGTGCATGCCATGCATTGCGGTTTTCTTGCCCCCCCCCCCCCTTTTCCTTTCATTTTTCCCCTCAACTTGCTTATTTACTCTCCTTTGCTTATTTACTCTTTCTGGCTATTCAGTCACATTCTCTGCTATTTTTGACACCCCTCTCACCCCCCTCGGTCCCTTCCATCTGTTGTGTTTAGTGTTTTTCTATATCAGATTGATCAGTATTGCTTCAGACCTGAGAAAGGGGGGAAAACTCTCAAAAGATTGTCTTTGAAATATTATGTTAGTCCGATAAAAAAAAGGTATCACTGCATACTGCAATACTCTGGTATTTGAGCATCTTATCTACTGGACTAATACGACTAATCCAATCTTCACTACTATGGCAGATACCGTATACAGCCGTATAAAGAAGCAAATGATCAAACTGATTAGAAGAGAAACACAAATTAACAGTGACATATATTTTCTTACACGTTGTAAGAACATGTATCTAGTCCTTAATGGACTCTGAATTAAGAACCCACTTTCTACTACCCACAACTCACCATACGCTGAGAATCTCTGCAGACAGACTAGTGAGAAACTATGCAAAAACCTAATTCACCAACTATATGACAGTAAACAAAAATTACTCTGCCATAAGCAGTCCTTATTTCAAGATCTTCAACAGGTCACATTCAAAACCAAAGCAATGGAAATAGAAATGAATTACTTCTATAGGAAACAATAACAGAATCTCATCAGGAAAAAGAATAAGAAACTGGCTGACCTCACGCAGCACAAAGAAAGCTCTAATGAAAGATCAAGGGATTGCTCCATTGAAAACCAACGAACTCCAACCAGAACTACCAATGACCCAAACCAAACTGAACCTGCTAACTACCAAAAACAATTCACAGACAATACTGGGATTGTTAACCTCTCTAATGATCACCTTTCAATACCTGAAAAATCAGTCTTATCCAAAGGGCTAACATTCTGTCCTAACACAAATTTGGATCACATCCAGTTATATTCAGACTTGGAAGAATTTTTCAAAAGATTGAGACTTAAGGAATTATTTTATGCAAGAAATATATTTGTTATATTGATGATCTGCTTATGATCTGGTCAGCGGACCAGACAAAAGCAGGGGAATTTTTGGAGCAACTAAACTCCAATGACATAGGCATCCAGTTCACCTATGAATGGAAGAAGGAAAAAAATATCTTTTCTTGATGTAACTTTGACTGGCTTATCACAAGAGAAGAAGGTTGTGTCATCCCTGTACAGGAAACCCATCTCAGGCAACAGTTTGTTGCATGCCAAAAGCAACCATCCCAAACATGTCTTTAGAGGCATAACCAAAGGCCAATTCATGAGAGTATGGCGTAACTGCACAGAGGATGACACTTACCTGAATGAGAACAATGATCTTAAGAGGAGATTCAGAGAAAGGGGCTATCCAAGGGGAATGATTGAAAAAGCACATAACACAGTTAGTGTGATGGAAAGATCTAATCTGCTTGTGGACAAAAAGAGACACAAATTAGGGAAGTTGTCTAACAGTCACACAAAACCTAGATTTGTTACTTCCTTTTCAAACCAGTATAGGGAGATCTGTGATATTGTGGATAAAAACCTGCCGATCTTGATGGGGGATGTTAAATAGTGATGTTGCGAACTGAAAATTTTCCGTTCGTGAACAGCGGACTCGAACTTCCGCAACTGTTCGCAAACGGGCGAACCGGGCAAATCACCATTGACTTCAATAGGCAGGCGAATTTTAATACCCACAGGGACTCTTTCTGGCCACAATAGTGATGGAAAAGTTGTTTCAAGGGGACTAACACCTGGACTGTGGCATGCCGGAGGGGGATCCATGGCAAAACTCCCATGGAAAATTACATAGTTGATGCAGAGTCTGGTTTTAATCCATAAAGGGCATAAATCACCTAACATTCCTAAATTGTTTGGAATAACGTGCTTTAAAACATCAGGTATGATGTTGTATCGATCAGGTAGTGTAAGGGTTACGCCCGCTTCACAGTGACAGACCAAACTCCCCATTTAACGCACCGCAAACAACCGCAAACAGTCCACAAGATAGATAGATTTGATAGATACATAGATACATAGATTAGATAGATAGATCAATAGGTGCAATATACATTTGATAGATACGATAGATAGATAGATTTGATAGATAAATAGATAGATTTGATAGATATATAATTTCCCAGACAGAGAGTTACAAGACGTGCGGTCTGGGACCCATGGTAAGGTTCCCAGAAGCAGTTGCGGCACCAGGGGATGTGTATATGGCATGGATTTTAGTAACCGGGAGATGGAAAAAGATGCTTGGTCGGTCCTCCTACTTCAAATTTGGGGCACTGCGCGTGCAATCTACTGTGCCACCAGATATGAGTGGTGTGTTAAGTAGTACTATTCTGCTCAGTTTAATACCTGTTACTCCCCCTATCGGGGGAGGTGTATATGGCATGGATTTTAGGAACCGGGAGATGTAAAAAGATGCTTGGTCGATCCTCCTACTTAAAATTTGGGGCACTGCGCTAGATTACACTAGCAGACTGATGTTTCACAGTCAAAAAAGTTTTTTTTTCGAAATTTACACTACTGGTACAACAGATATGAGTGGTGGCACTAGTTGGCAAGTGGGCCTGGCACATACGCTGGCAGGCAGGCAACTACAATTAGATTACACTAGCAGACTGATGTTTCACAGTCAAAAAAGTTTTTTTTAAAACAATTTACACTACTGTTACAACAGATATGAGTGGTGGCACTAGTTGGCAAGTGAGCTTGGCACTCACGCTGGCAGGCAGGCAACTGCAATTAGATTACATTAGCAGACTGATGTTTCACAGTCAAAAAAGTTTTTTTTAAAAAAAATTACACTACTGTTACAATAGATATGAGTGGTGGCACTAGTTGGCAAGTGGGCCTGGCACACACGCTGGCAGGCAGGCAACTGCAATTAGATTACACTAGCAGACTGATGTTTCACTGTCAAAAAAGTTTTTTTACAATATTTACACTACTGTTACAACAGATATGAGTGGTGGCACTAGTTGGCAAGTGGGCCTGGCACACACGCTGGCAGGCAGGCAACTGCTATTAGATTACACTAGCAGACTGATGTTTCACAGTCAAAAAAGTTTTTTTTTTTAAATTTACACTACTGTTACAACAGATACGAGTGGTGGCACTAGTTGGCAAGTGGGCCTGGCACACAAGCTGGCAGGCAGGCAACTGCAATTAGATTACACTAGCAGACTGATGTTTCACAGTCAAAAAAGTTGTTTTTTTTTTTAAATTTACACTACTGTTACAACAGATATGAGTGGTGGCACTAGTTGGCAAGTGGGCCTGGCACACACGCTGGCAGGCAGGCAACTGCAATTAGATTACACTAGCAGACTGATGTTTCACAGTCAAAAAAGTTTTTTTTTTTTAAATTTACACTACTGTTACAACAGATATGAGTGGTGGCACTTAGCAAGTGGGCCTGGTACACACGCTGGCAGGCACGCAACTGCAATTAGATTACACTAGCAGACTGATGTTTCACAGTCAAATTTTTTTTTTTTTAAATTTACACTACTGTTACAACTGATATGAGTGGTGGCACTGCAGGCAGGCAACTGCAATTAGATTACACTAGCAGACTGATGTTTCACAGTCAAAATTACACAGGCAAAAAAAAAAAAAAGACTGATGTTCTAGCCCTAAAAAGGGCTTTTTGGGGTGTTGTCCTTACAGCAGAGATCAGATGAGTCCTTCAGCACTGTAGTGGACACTGAATACACTAGCCTAGCTATCAATTTCCCTATAAAATCAGCAGCAGCTACACTATCCCTCCTCTCACTAAGAATGCAGTATCAGAATGAATCTAAAATGGCTGCTGTCCAGGAGCTGGGAGGGTCTGGGAGGGAGTGTCTGCTGCTGATTGGCTGAAATGTGGGTGCAGACTGTGAGATACAGGGTCAAAGTTTACTCAATGATGACGAATAGAGGGCGGATCGAACATCGCATATGTTTGCCCGCCGCGGCAAACGCGAACAAGTTATGTTCGCCGGGAACTATTTGCCGGCGAACAATTCGCGACATCACTATTCACTAATGTTAAATTAAGAGAAAAAATCAAAAGAGGCTGTATGTTTGTAGCCAGACGAGCGGCAACACTGGGCAATATACTTTCACCAAGCATGCTCAGGGAAGAGAAAACAAACTCATGACTACACTACAATGGAACATACAGGTGCAGCAAAAGAACGAGCACCTCTTGTGACCATGTTAGGATCAGTGGAACTTTCAAGTCCAATAGTACTGGTGAGACTTTCTCAACTAAGGGGTGTGTCAACTGTAGAAGTACATACATTGTCTATCTGATAGATTGTACCACATGTTCCAAGTCCTATGTAGGTAGAACTACTAGGGAGGTTGGTACAAGGGTTAGGGAGCATCTGTCCTATATATCAGGAGAAAGACAATGCTCAGCTCTGTCGAGGCACTTCCTGGAAGTACATCACCAGGATGTCAATAGTTTTAGATGGCAAGCAATAGAACAAATCCCAAAGAAACCAAGAGGTGGGGATAGACTTCCAGTCCTTAGTAGACAAGAGACCTACTGGATTTTCAAACTAAAAAGTTTGATACCAATAGGTTTCAACTCTGAGCATGATATTATCAACTATTGGCATAGGTGATTCTTTGTCTCACCTTTGACTTTTTAAACCTAATTGGTCAAGTTATATTACTCATGTATTCACACCAGGACAAAACCATGGATCCTAATACCCTTCACTGAATTGCAGTTAGTTGGGGCTATGAATAGCACTGTTAATTATACTCTATATTGAGCCTTCTTCAAGGGTATCCAAGAAGTGATGTCCTCTGATTTAATTAAAATTAATACTTTATGGCTAACTACGTTGATAAACCAGTAATTGTGTTGACGGATTAAAAGCTCTAGAGTAATTATGTTCCAATTAGTCCCTTCTAATGTTAGTTGAGGGGAGAACTTCCTTAATTCCCATTTTTACTATATCTTTTAGGGGTGTTGGATTTGTTGATACTGGATTAGCCCATTTTCTAGTGTTAGCAGAGTTGTTTGGTTTACTAAATCCCATTACATGACATACTGAATTTCTTTGTCTGTAAAAGTTGCTCCGCTTTATCTATGTGCTTACTGTTAAGTTTGTGATAACCCTTGCAGATATGTAGATATTTGGAAATATTAAAATTATATAATCTATTGAAGATTTACATTTTAGGCATATAGTGTGGTACACTGAATTCTGGATATTGTCCCTAGTGAGAATGTGTCCTTCTGAATTCACATAGTGCTTATTCAGTGGTACCCCTCCTCTCTTCTCTTTTATACGTTTATTATTCAATTCCTATTTGTAACTAAAAAGGTTTTTCCTGCTTTCTGCTGAGTATACTCACTAACATGACCAATGTAACACATCATGTAAATCTGTATTTTATGACATAATGAAATATGTTATTTTTCAAGCTTGCTCTGCTTTATCTAGGTGCTTAATGTAATTAATGTGACCTATTTATATAGCAGGATATATCAGGATAGCAGGGTGTATTGTACAACCAAGTATGCCAAATACGGGTGCATAATATTGCATTTTGGAAACTGAGATGTGTCAATATAGTCCTGCTTTAACTATGTGTTTAATGCTTACTAATCTATGTCTTTCCACTCCAGCATTTCTAGAGTTAAGTAATACTTGTCCCTCCTTAGCTGAAATAACCAGCACTTATTCAGCAGGTGTTTTTAACCAATCAGGCTGTTTTATTCCCCTTATAGGTTTAATCAGCTGTTTTACATTAGGTCTATGATTACGGTCTATTGACCGAAACCTGTCAGACTTTTTTGCTGACTATGTGCTGAAATTTTCCTATCTTCTGATCTTTTTTTAACTTATTCCAATAAAGGTGATTTTATTTACAGAGGATTTGGCTTATGGACTTTGAGCTCCTTATTTCCTTTTTTTTTGCATCAATTTTTGTGGATGGGCAGGAATTCGCTATTTAAAGGAGTTAGTTCATATATTCCTACCAATATTATCTGTTTGCATGACCCCAGCACTTCCACCTATGCCCTGCGTGTACTAAGCACTTCTAGTGATACGGAGACTTCCGGCAGTCCAACTTCCGGTCACCTGACGTTTCTGTGAATGAGGAGAATGGCGTCGGCCATACAGCAGCTCTAGGACGCCTGTCATGAATAGACGGAGGTGAATCTACATACCGGTGAGAGCGCTGGAACTGGTAGTCTTATCTGGGGGGGTGAGTGAAGACTCATTGATTGCGACTAATGAATGCTATAGCCTGGTCTATATGTATATACCGTTAATACGGTTTTAGCTTGCTTCTGCTGTTTATTCCCTGACACTTCGGCTGCGCATGGTGCAGCAGTGTTTAGATGTATGTGACAGCCTGTTCAAGTTTCTTTAAGTTGCTGTGAGCTCTGCTTGTTATAAGTCTCTCCCCTGTGGATTACTGTTATCACACTACAACCATAACATTAAAGTCTGTCTGTTTATTTTTGGGATTTATATATTTAGTGCTAGTACTCTGAATATCACTTTTGGATATTCATCGTTTATTGTACCTGAAAAATCAGTCTTATCCAAAGGGCTAACATTCTGTCCTAACACAAATTTGGATCACATCCAGTTATATTCAGACTTGGAAGAATTTTTCAAAAGATTGAGACTTAAGGAATTATTTTATGCCAAAAAAAATACCACTCTTAACCAGGATAATAATGGTAGGAAAAAGAACAAAGATTTTACACCGACTGCAGGACGTTACATCAAATTAGACAGTTACGTTGAAAGTTTTCGCCTGAGAGTGGCATCCCTAGTCACCACACAAGAAAAAAAAATCACTTATAACCTCTCACCTATGGAAAGAAATGCCTTGGGAAACAGGATTATTCAGCTAAACTCACAAAACTTATCAAAACATTTCCGAAACACATACAGCAAGAGTTAGAAAATCTGGTACCTTCCAATCCTCAGATGGGTACCTTCTACATGCTGCCCAAAATCTACAAGCCAGGAAACCCAGGACGGCCCATTATAACAGGTATGAGAACACTCACTGAACAAATATCTGGCCTAATAGAAAACATTCTTAAACCTCTAGCTATTAAGACTGATAGCTTTATACAGGACACTACAGACTTCCTTAATAAACTTAACCAGACAAATTAACTACCTGTAAACACTATACTAGTTACTATGGATGCACAAAAATGTCACCCCAATATGCTAATCTTTTCATGGCTGACCTAGAATACAGATTCTTATGTACTCAGCCCCACAAACCTTAAACATACATATTATCGTTACATTGATATTTTCATAATATGGGCAGAAGGAGAAGAAAGCCTTTTAGATTTCCACAAATCATTCAATTCATTTCACCCGTTAATAAACCTTAAAATGAACTTTTCAAATCATAGTCAGCTAGATTACAAGTTTTGCGTTATGAGTTAAAAAACATTGTTATGCTTCATAACGCTGCTTTTTCCCTAACACCGCTATTACAAGTCTTGTTGGTATAGGTGTACCGCACACTTTTTTGTCCGACACGCAACGTCAGTACCGCACTTTAAAAAAGTCCTTTTTCAATGGGACTTCCATAGCGCCGGTATTACGAGTTTGCCTGGGAGGCCAAAAAGTATAACCGACAAGATCTGTACCGCCATCTAAAGTCAGTAGTTATGAGTTTTACGTTACAAATCTGTAGCATAAAACTCATAACTAAAGTGTTAAAAAGTACACTAACACCCATAAACTACCTTTTAACCTGTAAACCAAGGCCCTCCAGCATCGCAAATACTTAAATAAAATTATTAACCCCTAATCTGCCACTTCGGACATCGCCGCCACTATTAAAATATATTAACCCCTCTTCCGCCGCTCCCCAACATCATTGCAACTATAATAAACCTATTAACCCCTAAACCGCCGCCCTCCCGCATCGCAAACACTACTTAAATAGTATTAACCCCTAATCTGCCGTCCACCCACACTGCCGCTAAAATAAACCTATTAACCACTAAACTGCAAGCCCCCCACAACGAAATACACTACATTAAATTATTAACCTCTAAACGTGTGGCCTCCCACATCACTACATAAATATATTAACCCCTAAACCTAACACTAACCCTAACGTAACCCTAAGCATAAGTCTAACCCTAACCCTAACACCCCCTAACTTAAATATAATTAAAATAAATCTAAATAAACCTTACAATTATTACCTAAATAATTCCTATTTAAAACTAAATACATACTTACCTGTAAAAAAAAAAAAAAAACTAAACGAGCTACAATATAACTAATAGTTATATTGTAGCTAGCTTAGGTTTTATTTTTATTTCGTAGGTAAATTTGTATTTATTTTAACTAGGTAGACTAGTTAGTACATAGTTATTAACTATTTACTAACTATCTAGTTAAAATAAATACAAATTTACCTGTAAAATAAAACCTAACCTGCCTTACAATAAAACCTAACATTACAATCAAATCAAATAAATTAAATTAATCAAATACAATTATCTAAATTACAAAAAAATAAAAAACGAAATTATCAAATAAAAAATGAATTACTCCTAATCTAATAGCACTATCAAAATAAAAAAGCCCCCCCAAAATAATAAAACCCCTAGCCTACACTAAACTGCCAATGGCTCTTAAAATGGCCTTTTGTGTGGCATTGCCCCAAAGAAATCAGCTCTTTTACCTGTAAAAAAATACAAACACCCCCCAACAGTAAAACCCACCACCCAACCAACCAACCCCCCTAGATAAAAACCTATCTAAATAAACCTTAGCTAACCATTGCCCTGAAAGAGCATTTGGATGGGAATTGCCCTTAATAGGGCATTTAGCTCTTTTACGGTGCCCAAACCCTAAGCTAAAAACAAAACCCACCCAATAAACCCTTAAAATAACCTAACACTAACCCCCGACGATCCACTTACAGTTTTTGAAGACCGGACATCCATCCTCATCCAGCCGGGGAAGTCCTCATTCAAGCAGGTAGAAGTCCTCATCGAAGCCGGCAGAAGTATTCATCCAAGTGGGCAGAAGTCTTAATCCAAGCAGCCAGAAGTCTTCGTCCAAGCGGGCAGAAGTCTTCATCCTGATCCAATCAGCCAATAGGATTGAGCTTGCATTCTATTGGCTAACTATTTCCTAACAGGTAGACTAGTTAGTATATAGTTATTAACTATTTACTAACTACCTAGTTAAAATAAATACAAATTTACCTTAAAATAAAACCTAACCTGCCTTACAATAAAACCTAACATTACAATCAAATCAAATAAATTAAATTAATCAAATACAATTATCTAAATTACAAAAAAAAACACTAAATTACAAAAAAAAACGAAATTATAAAAAAAAAACAACAAATTACTCCTAATCTAATAGCACTATCAAAATAAAAAAGCCCCCCAAAATAATAAAACCCCTAGCGTACACTAAACTGCCAATGGCCCTTAAAAGGGCCTTTTGTGGGGAATTGCCCCAAATAAATCAGCTCTTTTACCTGTAAAAAAAAAGTCAAACACCCCCCAGCAGTAAAACCCACCAACCAACCAACCAACTCCCCTAAATAAAAACCTATCTAAATAAACCTAAGCTAACCATTGCCCTGAAAAGGGCATTTGGATGGGCATTGCCCTTAAAAGGGCATTTAACTCTTTTACGGTGCCCAAACCCTAAGCTAAAAATAAAACCCACCCAATAAACCCTTAAAAAACCTAACATTAACCCCGATGATCCACTTACAGTTTTTGAAGACCGGACATCCATCCTCATCCAGCCGAGGAAGTCCTCATCCAAGTTGGTAGAAGTCCTCATCGAAGCCAGCAGAAGTATTCATCCAAGCGGGCAGAAGTCTTAATCCAAGCGGCCAGTCCCAGAAGTCTTTATCCAAGCTGGCAGAAGTCTTCATCCAGATGGCATCTTCTATCTTCATCCATTCGGCGCAGAGTGGGTCCATCTTCAAGACATCTGGCGTGGAGCATCCTCTTCTTCCGATCGTCACTGGAAAATAAAGTTCACTTTAAGTGACGTCATCCAAGATGTCGTCCCTTACATTCTGATTGGCTGATAGAATTCTATCAGCCAATAGAAATTAAAGGGGGGAAAAATCCTATTGGCTTATCCAATCAACCAATAGGATTGAGCTTGCATTCTATTTGCTAACTATTTACTAACAGGTAGACTAGTTAGTAAATAGTTATTAACTATTTACTAACTACCTAGTTAAAATAAATACAAATTTACCTGTAAAATAAAACCTAACCTGCCTTACAATAAAACCTAACATTACAATCAAATCAAATAAATTAAATTAATCAAATACAATTATCTAAATTAAAAAAAAAACCCACTAAATTACAAAAAATAAAAAATGAAATTATCAAATAAAAAAACGAATTACTCCTAATCTAATAGCACTATCAAAATAAAAAAAGCCGCCCAAAATAATAAAACCCCTGGCCTACACTAAACTGCCAATGGCCCTTAAAATGGCCTTTTGTGGGGCATTGCCCCAAAGAAATCAGCTCTTTTACCTGTAAAAAAAAAATACAAACACCCCCCAACAGTAAAACCCACCACCCAACCAACCAACTCCCCTAAATAAAAACCTATCTAAATAAACCTAAGCTAACCATTGCCCTGAAAAGGGCATTTGGATGGGCATTGCCCATAAAAGGGCATTTAAATCTTTTACGGTGCCCAAACCCTAAGCTAAAAATAAAACCCACCCAATAAACCATTAAAAAACCTAACACTAACCCCCGACGATCCACTTACAGTTTTCGAAGACCGGACATCCATCCTCATCCAGCCGGTGAAGTCTTCATCCAAGCGGGCAGAAGTCTTCATCCAGATGGCATCATCTATCTTCATCCATTCCGCGCGGAGTGGGTCCATCTTCAAGACATCTGGCACGGAGCATCCTCTTCTTCCGATCGTCGCTGGAAAATGAAGTTCACTTTAAGTGACGTCATCCAAGATGGCGTCCCTTACATTCCTATTGGCTGATTGAATTCTATCAGCCAATAGGAAATAAAGGGGAAAAAATCCTATTGGCTTATCCAATCAGCCAATAGGATTGAGTTTTAATCCTATTGACTGATTCAATCAGCCAATAGGATTGAGCTTGCATTCTATTGGCTATTCCAATGTCAGGGTGCCAGTAATCAGACTGAGACGAGAAGTGAAAAAATAATCACACCTTTATTCATAGCAAAAAATAATAAAAAGTCCACAAGTCAAATAACAAGCAAGGAGACAAAACCAGAGCTGGTAGTCAGACGAGCCGAGTCAGGAACAAGGAAAACAGCAGAGTCAGGAACAAGCCAGGGATCAGGAACCAGGAAGGACGTCAATCAGCCAGGTAATACACAGGAACTCTCACAAACAGGTCTGAGACAACGCAAAGGAAAAGCATAGTGAATAGAGGCCCTTTAAATAATAAGTGATGACATCACAATTCTGAGACTGCATCCTGTCTCACATGGATGATGCACACCAGTCTGGCCATAAAAGGAAGTGTAGGAAATGAGCAGCATCCCCCACAATGCACCATAGTCAGGAAAAGAGGTGAGTAAAATGGCTGCCAGCAGCACATGTCAAACAACAGGTAAAAAACCCTGAAAGTACCCTCCCCTCAACAACCCCTCCCCGTGGGAGGACAACAGGCTTATTGGGGAAATGGCATGGAAAGCACGGAGGAGGGCGGGAGCATGAACATCAGAGGAGGGAACCCAAGAACGCTCCTCCAGATCGTAGCCCCTCCAGTGAACCAAATACTGTACACGGCCCCTGGACATACAAGAGTCAATAATGCTGCTGACCTCATACTCCTCATGGTTGTCAACAAAGAAAGGATGGGGACGAGGCAACACAGTGGTAAACCGATTACAAACTAATGGTTTCAAGAGGGAGACATGAAAAACATTGGAGATGCGCATAGCAGGAGAAAGGTCAAGAGCGTAGGCCACAAGATTAACCCGTCGGAGTATTCGAAAAGGACCAACATAACGGGGAGCCAATTTATTGGAAGGCACATGAAGGTTCAAGTTGCGGGAGGACAGCCAAACTCTCTCACCAACCTGGTAGGAAGGTGCGGGCAGACGCCTACGATCAGCCTGGAACTTTTGGTGCTGCATAGAACGATGAAGGCAATCCTGAATCTGCACCCACGTGGAACGGAGTTGCTGGAGATGCTCCTCCAAAGCCAGAATACCCTGAGACATGAATGAATCGGGCAACAAGGATGGTTGAAACCCATAATTCGCCATGAATGGGGATAACTTGGAGGAAGCATTAATAGCACTATTACGAGCAAACTCTGCCCAAGTTAACAGTTCAGACCAATTATTGTGGTGATCTGAGACATAGCAACGGAGGAACTGTTCCAGAGCTTGATTAGACCGTTCTGCAGCCCCATTGGATTGAGGGTGATATGCCGAGGAGAAGGAAAGCTGTATCTCCATTTGAGCACAAATGGAACTCCAAAATATGGAGACAAACTGGCTACCCCGGTCCGACACTATCTCCTTGGGTAACCCATGTAAACGGAAGACCTTCCGGGCAAAAATCGATGCAAGCTCCTGAGCGGTAGGCAGCTTCATCAAGGGAATGCAATGTGACATTTTAGAAAAACTGTCACCAACCATAAGGATAACAGTATTGCCATTGGAAACAGGGAGCTCGACAATGAAGTCCATGGAAAGATGTGTCCAAGGACGCTCACCATTAGCAATAGGTTGAAGAAGACCCACAGGAAGATGTTGAGGAGTCTTATTCTGTGCACAAACTGAGCAGGAGGCAACATACGCAGCAATATCAGAACTAAGACCTGGCCACCAGAATTGTCGAGTGACAGACCAAATCATTTGGTTCTTGCCTGGGTGACCTGCGGCTTTAGGATAGTGGTAAGTGTGCAAAAGTTTAGTTCGAAGAGTCTCAGGAACAAAACACTTACCACTAGGTTTCTCAGGAGGTGCATTGGTTTGAGCAGCCAGGATCTCCTCCCCCAAGGGAGAAGTCAAATTAGTACGTATGGTAGCCAAAATATGGTCAGGAGGTATAACAGGAGTAGGTACAGACTCCTCATTGGACAGAGGCGAAAATTGTCGAGAGAGGGCATCAGCCCTAACATTCTTACTACCAGGCAGGTAGGAGATCACATAATTAAACCGAGACAAAAATAGCGCCCATCTGGCCTGTCGGGGTGACAAACGTTTTGCTTCAGATAGATAAGTTAAATTCTTGTGGTCAGTAAGAATGAGCACTGGCACGCTAGTACCCTCGAGAAGATGCCTCCATTCCTTGAGTGCCAAAATTATGGCCAGTAATTCCCTGTCGCCAATTTCATAATTGCACTCCGCTGGAGACAATTTCTTAGAGAAGAAACCACATGGATGCAAGAACTGTCAGGCGTAGGACGTTGAGACAAGAGGGCACCTACTCCAGTCTCAGACGCATCGACCTCAAGAACGAAAGGCAGGACAGGGTTAGGATGAGCCAGAAATGGAGCAGCAGCAAAGGCAGTCTTAAGACTATCAAAGGCCTTAATGGCAGTAGGTGACCAATGGAGTGGATCATTCTCTTTACGGGTCATGTCTGTGATAGGTTTGATCAAGGAAGAAAAGTTTTTAATAAACTTTCTATAGTAATTGGCGAACCCCAAAAAACGTTGAATAGACTGAAGACCAACTGGGCAAGGCCACTGCAGAACTGCAGATAACTTGTCAGGATCCATGGAGAACCCTGCAACAGAGATAACACAACCTAGGAAGGTTACTTGAGTCTGATGGAACTCACATTTCTCGAGTTTACAGAACAGGCCGTTCTCACGTAGTCTCTGAATAACCTGTGTAACATCAGAACGATGAGCCTCAAGTGTGGGTGAGTGTATGAGGATGTCGTCTAAGTACACCACAACCCACTGTTGCAACATATCTCATAGGACATCATTAATAAATTCCTGAAAAACAGCAGGAGCATTACATAGGCCAAAGGGCATTACAAGATACTCATAATGCCCGCTCCTGGTGTTAAATGCTGTATTCCATTCGTGACCCTCCTTAAATGTACGCTCCTCTCAAATCAAGTTTAGAAAAGACCGTAGCTCCCTTGAGGCGGTCAAAGAGTTCCGTAATGAGCGGAATAGGGTAAGCATTCTTAATGGTAAGACGATTAAGACCCCTATAATCGATGCATGGTCTTAACTTGCCACCCTTTATCTTCACAAAGAAGAAGCCAGCCCCTGCAGGAAAGCAGGATTTGAGGATGATTCCCCATGGCAGAGCATCGGCAACATACTCCTCCATAACACAATTCTCTGCAACAGACAGAAGGTACACCCGGCCCCGAGGAGGAATGGCTCCGGGTTGCAGGTCTATGGCACAATCGTAAGACCAGTGAGGAGGCAACGTACCAGCACGCACCTTGTCAAACATGTCTAGGAACTCTCGGTACTCCTCTGGCAATTGAGCTACCGAAGAAGTGCACAAGACTTTAACTGGTTTCCAAAGACAAGTGGAAATACATTGCGGGGACCACAACAAAATTTTGGACCTGCGCCAGTCGAGACTGGGATTATGCTTTTGGAGCCAGGGATAACCCAAAACAACTGGAAAATGTGGAGAGTTTATCACCTGGAACTGGAGGGTTTCAAAATGGAGAGCCCCAACAGCCATGGACAACGCAGCAGTTTAGTGAGTAACGAGTGCGGGCTGAAGGGGCCTGCCATCAATGACCTCAATAGCAAGCGGAATGGACAGAGGAAAAACAGGAATGGAGTGTTTTGATACAAAAGCACTGTCAATGAAATAGCCCGCAGCACCGGAGTCAACAAGAGCCTGAGTGACTATGGAGGAGTCCACCCAGGAAAAGACAACCGTGACAAAAGGTTTCTCCTTAAGCAGTTCCGGGGACGAGGATAAACCACCCAAGGTCTACCCCTGACAGGACCTTAGGTGTGAGCGTTTCCCAGCCGTGTAGGACAAGACTTCAAAAGGTGGCCCTGCAACCCACAATAGAGGCAGAGCCCCTCCCTCCTCCTAAAGGCCCTCTCCGCCGCAGAGAGAGGCGTGAATCCCAACTGCATTGGCTCAGCAGTACCTGGTGACTCGAGATCAGGAAGCATGGGAGGAGAGGGAGGCATGGGTGGGAGCGGACATGTAGGAGACAACGGAACAGGAGGCTTCCGCAAGCGCTCCTTGAAAGAGGGCCTCTCTCTGAGTCTGATGTCAATTAGGATCAAAAAAGACACCAATGCCTCGAGATCCTCTGGTAAATCTCTGGCAGCAACTTCGTCTTTAATCGCATCAGAGAGCCCATGAAAGAAGACGGCAACAAGGGCTTCATTGTTCAAACCTACCTCTGCGGCAAGCGTACGGAACTCAATAGCATACTGAGCAACAGATCTTGTACCTTGCTGAATGGACATGAGTCGTTTAGCAGCAGAGGAGGAGCGAGCCGGAACATCAAATACCCTTCGAAAGGAGGCCACAAATTCAGGGTAATTTGAAATCACAGGTTTATTAGTCTTCCACAAGGGATTAGCCCAGGAAGATCTGTGTCAGAGAATAACGAGATGAGAAATCCCACCTTAGCTCTGTCAGAGGGAAACGCCTGAGGTAACATCTCAAAGTAAATGCCCACCTGGTTCAAAAACCCTCTGCACTGAATAGGATCACCTCCATATCACTGAGGTAGAGGTGCAGAACTGGACATGCTCCTGGTAGGCATAGGTGCAGCAGCGGAAACAGGAGCAGCCAAAACTCGCGGGACACTTTGGTCCAAATTTGCAGTGCGAGTCAGCAGGGTTTGCAGGGCTAGTGCAAATTGATCCAATTGGTGATCCTGTTCATCCATCCTGGAAATGATGGCAGGTAAAGGTGGATTATTAGCACCATCAGGATTCATGGCCTTTGCGTAATGTCAGGGTGCAAGGAATCAGAACCAGAGCTGGTAGTCAGACGAGCCGAGTCAGGAGCCAAAGCGAATAGTCAGACAAGCCGGAATCAGGAACAAGGAAAACAGCAGAGTCAGGAACAAGCCAGGGATCAGGAACCAGGAAGGACGTCAGGCAGCCAGGTAATACACAGGAACTCTCACAAACAGGTCTAAGACAACGCAAAGGCAAAGCATACTGAACAGAGGCCCTTTAAATAATAAGTGATGACATCACAATTCTGAGACTGCATCCTGTCTCACATGAATGATGCACACCAGTCTGGCCATAAAAGGAAGTGTAGGAAATGAGCAGCATCCCCCACAATGCACCATAGTCAGGAAGAGAGGTGAGTAAAATGGCTACCAGCAGCACATGGCAAACAACAGGTAAAATACCCTGACATCCAGTCAGCCAATAGAATGCAAGCTCCATCCTGTTGGCTGATTGGATCAGACAATAAGATTAAAGCTTAATCCTATTGGCTGATTGGATCAGCCAATAGGATTTTTTCCCCTTTAATTCCTATTGGCTGATAGAATTCTATCAGCCAATTGGAATGTAAGGGACGCCATATTGGATGACGTCACTTAAAGTGAACTTCATTTTCCAGCGACGATCAGAAAAAGAGGATGATCCACGCTCTGCGTCAAATGGCTGAAGATAGAAGATGCCGTCTGGATAAAGACTTCTGCCCGCTTGGTTGAAGACTTCTGGCCGCTTCGATGAAGACTTCTGTTCGCTTCGATGAAGACTTCTGCCGGCTTCAATGAGGATTTCTGTCCGATTGGATGAGGACTTCGCCGGCTGGATGAGGATGGATGTCCGGTCTTTGAAAACTGTAAGTGGATCATCGGGGTTAGTGTTAGGTTTTTTAAGGGTTTATTAGGTGAATTTTATTTTTAGCTTAGGGTTTGGGCACCGTAAAAGAGCTAAATGCCCTTTTAAGGGCAAAGCCCATCCAAATGCCCTTTTCAGGGCAATGGTTAGCTAAGGTTTATTTAGATAGATTTTTATTTGGGGGGTGGGTTTTACTGTTGGGGGGTGTTTGTATTTTTTTTTTTACAGATAAAAGAGCTGATTTCTTTGGGGTAATGCCCCGCAAAAGGCATTTTTAAGGGCTATTGGCAGTTTAGTGTAGACTAGGGGTTTTATTATTTTGGGGGGCTTTTTTATTTTGATAGGGCTATTAGATTAGGAGTAATTCGTTTTTTTATTTGATAATTTTCTTTTTTATTTTATGTAATTTAGTTGGGGGGGGGGTTGAAATTTAGATAATTGTATTTGATTAATTTAATTTATTTGATTTGATTGTAGGGTTAGGGTTAGACTTATGCTTAGGGTTACGTTAGGGTTAGGGTTAGGTTTAGGGGTTAATATATTTATGTAGTGTTAGTGATGTGGGAGACCAGAGGTTTAGGGGTTAATAACTTTAGTATAGTGGCTGTGACATTGGGGGCAGCAGATTAGGGGTTAATAGGTGTAGGTAGGTGGCGGTGATGTTAGGGGTGGCAGATTAAGAGTTAATAACTGTAATGTAGGTGGCAGCAATGTTAGGGGCGGCAGATTAGGGGTTAATAACTGTATTGTAGGTGGCGGCGATGTTAGGGGCAGCAGATTAGGAGTGTTAGGTTTAAACATAACTTTTTCTTTGATATAGAAAAGAAAGAAGGCGCCACAATAGTGCAGGGTCAATGATATCAGAAATTCCCCACTCAGATATCCCGTACTTACAAGCTCCAATGCACTGAACAAGTGCTATATGTGCATTCTGGGCTCTTAACAGTCGCCCAGTAAACTGCTCAACGATCAGCTGCTCCTCCACGAAGCCTCAAAGCTCTGGCAGTCAGTGTAATGCCGCTCACACAGGTAAGCTCACTCCTCTGTACTAAATACCGTGGCTGTTTCAGTCCACCAGTAAAGATATGGGAGAAATTAGGGCATATAAATTAAAAAATATATAAAACCGTGGCAAAGTCTATAGTTTAAAAGACTTTATTAAAAACAATATTCAACACACGACGTTTCACGGTCCCAGACCATTTTATCAAGTGTAATACAGTTATTAAACAAACCACGGTTTATAATAGCTCTGTCGGCGTCCTAGGGATCCCTATAGACATCAATGGGGCTGCGTTACGGAGCTTTTGTTTCCGCGATCGCAGGTGTTAGGCTTCTTTTTTGCCAGCTCTCCCCATTGATGTCTATGGGGAAATCGTGCACAAGCACATCAAAGCAGCGCTTGCATTTCGGTGCGGTATGGAGCTCAACGCCACCATATCGCCCGCACAAGCCTGTTTTCTACAAACTTGTAATAGCAGCGCTATAGGGAGGTGAATTAACACCACTTTTGTGGCAGTCGTTAATTATCCTATAGCGCTGAAAACCTGTAATCTAGCTGAGTGTGAGTCTCTTGTACTGCACAATAACTCTTACCAATGGCATCCTTCATTCATCTGTATACAGAAAACCCACAGACAGGTACAGCTACCTCCACAATTCCAGCTTCCATCCCAAACTCACCAAACAAGGTATCATCTACAGCCAGGCTATCAGATATCACCGCATTTGCTCTGACACAAAAGACAGAGATCAGCACCTGAGTGCACTGTCAGAGTCATTTAGGCAAAAGGGCTACAAGGAAAGGACACTAAAATGTATTAAATCTGCCCTAAAAACACCACGGGAAAGGCTCCTACAATACAAAGAAATGGGAAACAAAACAAAAACCCCTCCAGTAGTCACAACTCTACTCTGGAAGGAGTACGCAAAATTATTAAAGTGCTCCAACCACTAATTTTTTTTTTCAAAAAAATATTTCCTGAACCCCCCATACTAGCATTCAAACAATCGCCTAACCTGAGACAGAGATTGGTCCGCAGCAAATTAACGACAGAACAGAAGCTTACACAGAATGGCACTGCACAATGCAATAAATCACTCTGCAAACTGTGTCAACATATATGTGACATTAACATAGCCAGACATAACACATCATACAATAATAAAGAATCTTATTCGTGACCATCTGCTAATGTGGTGTACATGATACAGTGTACAGCATGTGACAGAGGTTGCTACATTGGAGAAACTGGCCTAAAGCTGCATCTCAGAATGAATCTACACAGACACTCTATCAAGAACCACAAGGAAAACGAATATTGTACTCCTGTTTGTCATCACTTCACCCAGACTGGTCACTCCATCATAAACCTCAGGATTAAAGTTCTTAAATTTCAAAGACTCTCATGAACGAAAGACGTTTGAGATTAAAATGATCACACATTTCAACACCAGAAACAGAATGTAGACTCTGGTTTTCTCACACACTACCAAAACTTTTTATAATCTCTCATTTAATTGTCTTATATTGGTTTTTCTTTCTCTACATTCTCGTTTTACCTTTATTATATCCATTTGTTTTCATTCATAATTGTAGCTATATTCGTGCATGCCATGCTCTGCAGTTTTCTTGCCCCCCACACTTTTTTTCCTTTTGTTTTTGCTCTCAACTTTCTTATTTACTCTCTTTTGTTTATTTACTCTTTATGGCTATTTTCAGCTATCCTGCACCATCCTCTTTCAGTCACATCCTCTGCTATATATCCATATGTATATACAGTATCTCACCCCTCACATTTTTGTAAATATTTTATTATATCTTTTCATGTGACAACACTGAAGAAATGGCACTTTGCTACAATGTAAAGTAGTGAGTGTACAGCCCGTATTACAGTGTAAATTTGCTGTCCATTCAAAATAACTCAACAAACAGCCATTAATGTCTTAACCGTTGGCAACAAAAGTGAGTACACCCCTAAGTGGAAATGTCCAAATTGGTTCCAATTAGCCATTTTCCCTCCCCGGTGCCATGTGACTCATTAGTGTTACAAGGTCTCAGGTGTGAATGGGGAGCAGGTGTGTTAAATTTGGTGTTATCGCTCTCACTCTCTCTCATACTGGTCACTGGAAGTTCAACATGGCACCTCATGGCAAAGAACTCTCTGAGGATCTGAAAAAAAGAATTGTTGCTCTACATAAAGATGGCCTAGGCTATAAGAAGATTGCCAAGACCCTGAAACTGAGCTACAACACAGTGGGCAAGACCATACAGCGGTTTCACAGGACAGGTACCATTCAGAACAGGCCTCGCCATGGTCGACCAAAGAGGTTGAGTGCAGGTGCTCAGCGTCATATCCAGAGGTTGTCTTTGGGAAATAGACATATGAGTGCTGCCAGCATTGCTGCAGAGGTTGAAGGGGTGTGGGGGGGTCAGCCTGTCAGTGCTCAGACTATACGCCGCACACTGCATCAAACTGGTCTGCATGGCTGTCATCCCAGAAGGAAGCCTCTTCTAAAGATGGTGCACAAAAAAGCCTGCAAACAGTTTTCTGAAGACAAGCAGACTAAAGGCATGGATTACTGGAACCATGTCCTGTGGTCCAATGAGACCAAGATAAATTTATTTGGTTCAGATGGTGTCAAGCGTGTGCGGCGGCAACCAGGTGAGGAGTACAAAGACAAGTGTGTCTTGCTTACAGTCAAGCATGGTGGTGGGAGTTTCATAGTCTGGGAGCTACATTGATGAGCTACAGTTCATTGAGGGAACCATGAATGCCAACATGAACTGTGACATACTGAAGCAGAGCATGATCCCTCCCTTCTGAGACTGGGCCGCTGGGCACTATTCCAACATGATAACAACCCCAAACACACCTCCAAGATGACCACTGCCTTGCTATAGAAGCTGAGGGTAAAGGTAATGGACTGGCCAAGCATGTCTCCAGACCTAAACCCTATTGAGAATCTGAGGGGCATCCTCAAATGGAAGGTGGGGGAGCGCAAGGTCTCTAACATCCATCAGCTCCGTGATTTTGTCATGGAGGATGGGAAGAGGACTCCAGTGACAACCTGTGAAGCTCTGGTAAACTCCATGCCCAAGAGGGTTAAGGCGGTGCTGGAAAATAATGGTGGCCGCACAAAGGCCTCTAGTTATCAATCTCTGTAAGGTTGATGGCCCCTGTTTCTGGCGAGTCTTCAGACTCGCCAGAAACAGCAGTTATGAAGCAGCGGTCACAAAGAGCAGGCGGACAGATATCACCGGAAATCAACCCGATCGAGTACGATCGGGTTGATTGACGCCTCCCTGCTGGTGGCCCATTGGCCGCGAGTCTGCAGGGGGCAGCGTTGCACCAGTAGCTCTTGTGAGCTGCTGGTGCAATGCTGAATACGGCGAGCGTATTGCTCGCCGTATTCAGCGAGGTCTGTTGAACCTGATCCGCACTGTCGGATCAGGTCCGACAGACCTTGATAACTTGGGGCCAAAATATTGACACTTTGGGCCCAATTTGTACTCACTTTTTTTTGCCAATGGTTTAGACATTAATGGCTGTGTGTTGAGTTATTTTGAGCAAATGTACACTGTTATACAGGCTGTACACTCACTATTTTACATTGAAGCAAAGTATCATTTCTTCAGTGTTGTCACATGAAAAGATAGAATAAAATATTTACAAAAATTTGAGGGGTGTACTCACTTTTGTGAGATTCTGTGTATATATATATATATATATATATATATATATATATATATATATATTTGCGCAAAAAAAAATCATATATATTTAAATATGTATTTATGAATAAATAGAACATATTCTTCTATGTGAAGAACGTTGGAATGTGAAATATTAATATTTTAATGACCGGTTAGTGTCGGGTTAGTGCACTTGAGAATATGTGATCGGGTTTGCACGTGAATAGGGTGGTTTTTCCCCACTTTTTTGCTACATTGACTTGGAGAATAGGGTATTGAGCGCGCAATATCGTAAATTTGGCTTTTTACGCTTGTGGGGTTAGTGCGCAAGCAAAAACAGTTAACTTTCAACTTGTAATACGGGTGCAACCCGACACAACCCAAAAAACGTACTTCTAGCGCAGTTAACACTTGACCTGGAGTGTTAAATAATGCTCCACTTGTAATCCCACAATCAGAAAACTTTTATAAATTGTCATCTATTCTTCCTAACATTTTGGCATTTGTTTGCAATGATGGATACATAGGGCTCCTCTCCATTTAAAAAGCTACAAATGCAGCTTCACCGCTGCTTCTTAACCTACAATGCCAACTGTAAAGTGGTGTTTCTCAATCCCCAGGACTTTTTTGACCAGAGAGACTGATAGCTCCTGATTAGCAGCACGCAAGCAGGGGGTGGCTTTGCACACATGGCAGATTGTGAAATGGTAAACCCTGGCAGCATATTACTGCCTGCTAGCCACTTGCCAACTAGTGCCACCACTCATATCTGTTGTAACAGTAGTGTAAATTTAAAAAAAAAAAAAACTTTTTTGACTGTGAAACATCAGTCTGCTAGTGTAATATAATAGCAGTTGCCTGCCTGCCAGTGTGTGTGCCAGGCCCACTTGCCAACTAGTGCCACCACTCATATCTGTTGTAACAGTAGTGTAATTTTTTTAAAAAAAAACTTTTTTGACTGTGAAACATCAGTCTGCTAGTGTAATCTAATTGCAGTTGCCTGCCTGCCAGCGTGTTTGCCAGGCCTACTTGCCAACTAGTGCCACCACTCATATCTGTTGTAACAGTAGTGTAAATTTAAAAAAAAAAACTTTTTTGACTGTGAAACATCAGTCTGCTAGTGTAATCTAATAGCAGTTGCCTGCCTGCCAGTGTGTGTGCCAGGCCCACTTGCCAACTAGTGCCACCACTCATATCTGTTGTAACAGTAGTGTAAATTTTGTAAAAAAAAAAACTTTTTTCACTGTGTCACTGTGAAGCGGGCGTAAACCTTACACTACCTGATGTTTTAAAGCACGTTATTCCAAACAATTTAGGAATGTTAGGTGATTTATGCCCTTAATGGATTAAAACCAGACTCTGCATCAACTATGTAATTTTCCGTGGGAGATTTGCCATGGATTCCCCTCCGGCATGCCACAGTCCAGGTGTTAGTCCCCTTGAAACAACTTTTCCATCACTATTGTGGCCAGAAAGAGTCCCTGTGGGTTTTAAAATTCGCCTGCCTATTGAAGTCAATGGCGGTTCGCCCGGTTCGCCCGTTCGCGAACAGCTGCGGAAGTTCGAGTCCGCCGTTCGCGAACGGAAAATTTTCAGTTCGCTACATCACTAGATTTAAATGGATATGGCAAGGTGTTGGGTTGGGAATGGATCAAAGGTGTATATGTATGTGTGGGCATTCGTATGTGTGTAGATATATGTGTGTATGTATATATGTGTATGTATATGCTGTATTTGTATGTATGTAGATATATGTGTGTATGTATATATGTGTATGTATATGCTGTATTTGTATGTATGTAGATATATGTGTGTATGTATATATATGTAGGTATATGCTGTATTTGTATGTGTGTAGATATATGTGTGTATGTATATGCTGTATTTGTATGTATGTAGATATATGTGTGTATGTATATATGTGTATGTATATGCTGTATTTGTATGTATGTAGATATAGGTGTGTATGTATATATATGTAGGTATATGCTGTATTTGTATGTGTGTAGATATATGTGTGTATGTATATGCTGTATTTGTATGTATGTAGATATATGTATGCATATATGTGTATGTGTGTTTACTTACACATATGTAATGTGCATACACATACATAATTTCTCTCTTAATATGTTGTCCATCACATTGGACACATTGGACACCTGGCAATGTTGTGTACACCTTCTATGTAGCCTATTTTTCCTTTGAAGGACTTCTAAGTGACGAAAAAGAACATTTTTTAGCAATTTACCTTGAAATCTAGGTTCACACAGAGTTCTTTTGGTTTATCTGTGAGTTTCTAATATAGCCTTAATCTTGTGAAGAATTTAGTCATAAGTTTACAAATTAAAACTTGATATGGGGATACGATTTTGGCTGCATTCCCCATGAATAGAAGAATGTTTAACAATTAACCTCAAAACTAAGTGCAAGTTAAAAGGAAGTGAAAAGGGTGCAAATAGAAAATACTATAATGTTATCACTGCACTTTTGCTTGTATATAACTACATATTTAACCACTATTAAATAATTAAACACATAATTTAAGTCAGCTCCAGAGCAGCAATGCATTAGTGAAAGCTAACTGAACACATTGCTGAGCCAATGACAAGAGCCATATGTATATATCCACCAATCAACAGCTAGCTTACAGTAGTGAATTGATGCTAATGAACTCCTAATTCAGCTCTTTTTATCACATTTTACTTGCTCTTGAGAAAGACCGTGTTGTACTGAAATGCATAGAGCTATTTATTGCTGACGTTGTTTTGCAAGTTTTGTAATACTCACCATTTGGAGGACATTTCTCCTATCGAAGACACAATAAATGTTACTGAACTGCATTCCTCTTGTGAGTACTTTACATTTAATGCTTTATTTGGTGTTAACAATATCACACTATTGTAGATTTAGTTTCTTTGAGATCCACATTTACATTTGAAGCTGTGACCCGTGAGACAGAAGCGCCACCATTTTGTTTGTGAAGCACATTTAACACTGGTCTAGGGAGAGACTTCGGGTGGCTGCATCTCCCTACAGGGAGGTGTCAATCCATACTGTATCTATTGTTATCTTGTGCCTAGGTATGCTTTTCAATCAAGGATACTATCGCCTAGATTTAGAGTTCTGCGTTAGCCATCAAAACCAGCGTTAGGGGCTCCTAACGCTGGTTTTTACCGCCCGCTGGTATTTAGAGTCAGTCAGGGAGGTGTTAATCCATACTGTATCTATTGTTATCTTGTGCCTAGGTATGCTTTTCAATCAAGGATACTATCGCCTAGATTTAGAGTTCTGCGTCAGCCGTGAAAACCTGCGTTAGGGGCTCCTAACGCTGGTTTTTACCGCCCGCTGGTATTTAGAGTCAGTCAGGAAAGGGTCTAACGCTCACTTTGCAGCCGCAACTTTTCCATACTGCAGATCCCCCTACGCCATTTGCGTATCCTATCTTTTCAATGGGATCTTTCTAACGCCGGTATTTAGAGTCTTGGCTGAAGTGAGCGATAGAAATCTAACGACAAGACTCCAGCCGCAGAAAAAAGCCAGGAGTTAAGAGCTTTCTGGGCTAACGCCGGTTCATAAAGCTCTTAACTACTGTGCTCTAAAGTACACTAACACCCATAAACTACCTATGTACCCCTAAACCGAGGCCCCCCACATCGCTGCCACTCTAATAAAAATTTTTAAACCCTAATTGGCGACCGCACACCGCCGCAACCTACATTATCCCTATGTACCAGTAATCTGCTGCCCCTAACACCGCCGACCCCTATATTATATTTATTAACCCCTAATCTGCCGCCCCCAACGTCGCCGCCACCTACCTACAATTATTAACCCCTAATCTGCCGACCGGACCTCACCGCTACTATAATAAAGTTATTAACCCCTAATCCACCTCACTCCCACCTCAATAACCCTATAATAAATAGTATTAACCCCTAATCTGCCCTCCCTAACATCACCGACACCTAACTTCAAGTATTAACTGTGGTGACATTTTATCACTGGAATATTCACTTATTTATGGGGATCCCTTCCCCCAGGTACACCTTTCTCTCTGAACTATAGACACTCCCATTGGTCTTTTTGAGTGGCATTTGATAAGCCACTCCCTTTTGAATTGGGGTATAAAATACTGTAACACCAGAATCTCTCTCTCTCTTTTTATCTTGGGCATGCTGTAAAGATGGCTGACACTCTGAAGAAAGTACATTCCTGTGATTATTTTAGCAGTATTGAACAAATTGGGGTTAGTGTAGTAAAGTTGCCCTGTATCTTAAAATGTGGACTGTATCTGTAAAATAGATTTATATATATATACCTGTAAATATTTAACTTATTATTAACATATATTGATTCCTAAATAAACTGTTTGGCAAATAATGGAGGCCCTCTCATAGAGTTTATTTCACAATTTATCTGTGTTGGTTTTAGTGGTTTTACCATAGAGATTTAGTATATTATATTTAGTAGAAAGTAAAGATATTTTAAATTAATAGATAACCACATTTTGGCGGCCATGAAGTTGTAGACGAATCCATATGCCATTTAGTTTTGCAGGAATCAAATGAATGTTGATTTATTTAAAATTTAACTGCAGTAAATGTAGATTTGGTGTTTTATAGCAAAGTTTTTGTATGTAGTACTTTATTTAAAAAGCGCACATAATGGTTGGTTTCAGCAGGCCTGTTGTATAAGATATTAGTTTTTATGGTTAATAAATTGTATGAAGCTTGGAATTAGAGTTTACATTTGACTTGCATTTTATTTGAGAGTAAATAATTTTGAATTTTTGCTTTCTGTAAAAATCTAATGAATTTTAGAGACATGTGTTGTGTTGGTCCCATCTAAATGTTTTTACAAACAAAAGCTTTACAGTACTATTTAATAGCTGCCATAGTAAGGTTAAAGTGATTGACTTCTGCTCCTTTATAAATCGAATATAATGTCCATTTTATAAAGATTGTAATTTTCTTGCACATTTTTATTTATTTCTTTTTACAAAGGATTCATTTCTGTGAATGTGTTACACCCAGAGCTGTAGCTTGCCCTATACATAAATTTCATTCTGAATTGTAGGGGAAATTGTGTAGAATTTAAAGTTAAGAAATTACAGTTTAATTTTTGGAATATGCTAAGCCATAAGCAGTTTAAAGCATATTTTGTTTTCCCCTCCTTCTTCTTCCATTTCTTTGTTCAGATTTTTAATTAAGTTTGTATGGAATACAAAAAGGTGTAACCTTTGTTTTGGTAACAAAGTTAAAAATTTGCATTTCCTGTGTTTGGAGCAGATCCTGGAACCAAAACTACAGTTGAAATTAGCATTTCAGAAGTTCTATAGAATCTTCCTGTATTTAAAATATTTTTATAATTTTTCCTCAATTTGGGAAAATATCAGTAAAAAGGCTTCCTTGCTTTGCTTTGTTCATTTATTTTATTTAGGTTAGTATTATTGATGGTTTACACCTTTTAAAAGAGAACAATATTTAATTTTTTAATTTTGTTCTGCTTAATTTCTGTTTAGTCTGGTGTTTCATTGCCCTATAGATATGATAATTCCTTGCATTTGGGGCAGGTAAAATAGTCTGGCAAACTATGCTGCGAGAGACACACTATTCTAAGTCTGTTCCCCAGATTTAAAATAAAGAATAATGAGCAGTGGTTAGAAAAACTTAACTATATTACCACCTCTGCTGGAATGCTGATCTGCTTATAAACAGATCTAATTACTAGTACTACCCCTTCTAGATGGCTTAACTGCTATGTCCTTTGTTGTGTAAAATTAGCATCTCAATGGTATCTTGTAAATCCTGTGTTAACATTTTTTTTAAAAAAAACTACTATGCTGTGAGAGTCGCACTATTCTAGTATATATATATATATATATATATAGATATATATATATAGATATATAGATATTTTTTTTTTATTTTAGTTCTAACGGCTATCTGTTAAAAATGTCTGGAAAAAACTATATTTCACAGGAAATCTGTGATTACTTTAACAATTACATTCATAAATATAATGGTCCATTCCTCATCCAGAAGCTAAAAACAACAACTGTGAAAGTGTTTTAGATATACTAACACAGGTATTAACTCTTAAAAAGATTAATAATAATAAAAGAAAATGTATGATAGCGCAGGCAGTTATTTCAACAATAAAGGGATTAACGGACATTATTGGAGACCTGACAGAGCAAAATAAAGACCTTAAATTAAAGTTAGATAACACACAGACTGACAGAGATTGTATTAAGCTTTCTGCTTTAACTAACACCATACAGATCAGTAAATTACAACGTCAATTAAAATTAACAGAACACAGCAGTAACGAATACTCAAACAAAATTACAGAGTTACAGATGAAAATTGAACAAAAAGAAAAAATAATTAGTGATATTTCTGGGAACAATGCAGATAGTGATAACTTACTGCCACAAAGGAAAGAGCCAAAACAAGTAGTAAAACAAGATAAAATGCAAATGGGCCCCACTAAAAACCCAAGTTCTGTTCCAATTGCCCCTGTCATAATTTCTGAGAATTTTAACAACCTGAAAGTTCCTACAGGTTTTTCAAATCAGACTAGGCCAATGACTGTAGCAGATAAAGACATTTTTAAGAAATGGTGGGGCACAATCCCCACAAACAGCTTTAATAACTTTTCACATTGGTTTCACAAGGGAACTGAAAAAGCCATAAAATTAGGTATGAGCATGCCGGAATGGACAGAGTTGCTTCAAGATGCCATGGGCCCCTATGCCAACAGGTTATTAGGATTTAATTCAAGTATATGTGATCGGGCTGGCAGGATAGCTAAAACTTTTTTCAATTTTACTAGTCTAGGAAAAAAGATTAGTGAAATTACCATGAGACCACTAGATGGGCCATTTGAAGTAGCAAAAAGAGTTTTATTCTGGTGTGTGCTGCGCCAGCCACAGACCCAAATGGTCTGGCGGTCACCAGCTCACATACAGAGGGTACTTGAAGCTCTCCCCAGAAAATGTCAGGAGTTTGTAAAGCTGTATGATCCAAACTCCACAAACCTACATATGGTGCTCACTAGAGCTGAGAAGTGGTGGAATTATCACCCATACACCATTAAGGCAAATTCTGCAGTGAAGCAGTCAATGGAGAATAATCTGAATATTCACAGGCAGGAATCAGAGAGGGGTAATAGAAGGAATGTTTGTGGATATCAGAATAGTAGAGCATCAAATACAGAAAACTGGAGAGACAGGAATTTAAATGGCGATATTAACAGAGGAAAAAATTGGAGGCTGAGGTCAAATGAGATAAACAATAAGGCCAACTTAAGTTATTGGGAACTCAAACAACAAAACAGGAGAATGAGAGATCAAATTGGGTTTCTAAAGAAGCAACTGACAGAGCTGGAGGGCTCAAATTAAATCATTCATTTTTGTTTATAAGCATATTTGTTTGCAGTACATTTGTATCGTGTAATGTGTACTTTAGTTTTTAGTTCAATTAATAATTTTAAGTGTTTTTCATTATTAAGTTTTAAATGCCAATATTAAGAATGTATAGTTAATTGATGCATTCTCCTTCTAAAAAACAATAAGAGATACCTCCATTGTGATTAGTTTTGGGAGGCCACATGCAATACCATTTCTATGTAAACTGTCTGAAGTCTTATCTTGCAGGAAGAAAACCAATGAAGATAGAAGGCTTCTCACCTTTCCTTCCAGTTTTTCCCCAATAACACATATTATAGATTGTTGTTTTTCAGGTGTCTTCAGGACTGATCTTACCATGAAGCTATGATGGTGGCGTTGGACAAATTAAATAAGTATAATGTATCACAATGGAGATGTAAAATGGTGCATTAGGCCAAAAATAATTATATATATATATATATATATATATATATCATAAAGGGGTAAATAATCATATAAATCAAGCAACATAAGTTAAGTAAGGGTGTGAGTGGGATGATGCAATAACAGAGGCACTTTCCAACTTAAAGTTAATAACTGTGAATGTGGTTTCTACTGCAGATGGAGTGTTGTAGTGTGAAGTAAATATACGTATGGTTTTAATCTTTTTTCATTTCTTTGAGGGTCTTGGAAAAAACAAAGTGGTTTAAAGAGAGAGATTTGGTAAAGCAAAAGCAAGGACCAGATGCCAAAAGCAAGGACCAGATGCCAAAAGATGACAACAAAGAACTTCAGTGAACCATTATAACTTTTGTTTTACAGGCACAATTCACACTTTATTAATAAAGATTTTACTACACGCATACCCATCTAGTGTACCCACACTCACACACTCATACATGAACTTTTCCCAATGTTAAAGACCGTTGGATAAATGTTGCTAATGCGGTTAAGCATAGGATTTTGTGTTTCTATGTATAATTTTAAATTAACAAGAATAGTTAAATTAATCAGGAGCGCTAGAAAGCTAAAAGCGATTATCTAATGGTATTAGTAAAGTACCAAGTGTATGTGCAAAAAATTGTGAAAATATTAATAAAGTGCAGAAAATTTAAATACTTCAAATAGGTGAGGTTTAATCGATAATTATTTATCTGAAATATATTATAAAGTGAATAAGTGTAGTCATAAAACCAGACAGGTATATGTCTATTAGCATATGCCTCTATGGACTACTCAAAAAAAAAAGAGTGAAATGATCCTCTGATCAAAAATCAGTCTGTAATTTAAAACTATATGTGGTGTTTAAAAAGTGCTGTAAAATAAAGTTAGGTAAAGGAAAACAGTCTCTTCATTGATTATTAAAATTATAAATATTAAATCTATAAATCCAGATTCAAGTACTTAAATAGTGTAATGTGGGATTTAAAACACAAATTATCAACAGTTAATAAAAATGTATCAGAACATTCAGATTGTATGTAGTAGTGATGGTAATAAATGCACAATAAATAAGAAATAGGGCTCTGCCTAAAATTTAATATGTTATAAACAAGTGCAAACAAATCTTATTATTACTAAAAACGGACGTCTCCGTATAACATCAAAGTTAAAATTAAGGTTGCCACCACATTTAAAAAGGAGAAATTGGCTTATAGACAGAAAAAATTCCGGATATCCAATTGAACAGTCTGTATTATAAACAGGTAATCTTTTCTTACCCGTAATCAGTCCACGAAAATCAGTTTGGAGGGGAGATTTTTCTGACTTACCCCCAAACAATTCAGCCGACAGTCCTATAGATAGAAAATTACCGCCGTAGCGGAGTGACGTCACTTTTTTTATAGGCGCTGTCTGCAGAGTGCAATCTGATTGGTCCTTAGGTGGGCAGTGTCAGATTTCTCACTGCCGTGATCCTTTTGAATGGAGTATCCGCTCTTAAGTGCCAACGAGCACGCAGGATACTGTTTAGATCATCCGCTGTAAGGGGACAGCAGTCTCAGCGGTGTATAGATACTATAGTCTCACCTCACTTCAAAGATAGTGCCGGTCTGATATACACAGTTTCCAAATGTGCAGTAGATGTAGAATCTTTTATTTCAAAAGTGCTGGTGTCTATATGGAAAGTGCTGGTGCTATTTCACAGATTATGTTAACCAGACATTAACCAAGGCAGTATTTATGAAATAGAAAGTTTTTTTGGAAGCAGAATATCAATTTCAAACTGCAAAATGTAGCAACAAAGTTCAACAAAGTTCATAGGCAACTAACATCAACGCGTTTCTCCCTGTGCAGGGCTTTTTCAAGATGAAAGTGTTGCCAACAGTTGCACCTTTTTAAAGGTGTTCCTAATTTTCTATTGGTTCAATGACATTAGTTAAGGTGGTTTAAGCAATTTCATAAGGTGGTATTGGCAAACCTCTATTTGGGCAACCTTACTAATAATTTATGTGCAAATACATATATAACAATTCCAAATGTAAAAGAATTTTCAGTATTTAGAGATATATCAGTTAAAACCTAAAAATTCTTAAAAAGTACACATATATCTAAATGAATTTATTAGATGTAGGATATTCATATCCAATAAAAATTTGGATCTAAATTATAGAATATAAATCTAGCTCTATGACTAGGAGCATTAATACATACATATAAATGAGTACTTTTAGTAGTATATAAAAATACTAAATATATAAATATATAAATGAATTCATAAGCTTAAATCTTGTTGTTATTATTCAGGACAATGACTCATACGAGAGATTCCATTTCTTATAATATAAGAGTGAAGGAATAGTGACCAGATACTATTAAAAATTAATAAAAATTAATAAAAATTAATAAAAAATTGGTAAAAATTAGTAAAAAAAAGTTTAAGGATAGAGGTTATAATGAAGATACTGTAAATAAAGCTGTAAAAAGAGCTAAAGAAACAGAAAGAGATTCCCTACTCACTTATAAACAAAAATATATCAAAGAGAATAAAGAAATAATTAATGTCCCATTTATTACAGATTTTAGTGCAGACCATGGCCTCATGAGAAAAATCCTCAATAAACATTGGGCCATACTTAAAGAAGATCCCATAATAGGAGATTCCCTCCCATCTAAACCTAAAATGATTTTTAAGAAAACAAAAAATTTTAAGTCCATTTTGGCACCTAGTATACCGAACATAAAAACACGGAGCTTTACACAAAAAGATCTACAGGGAGAAAAATTTTCCGGGTTTTTTCCGTGCTACTCGTGTAAGGCCTGCAAACATAATGATAAAAGAAGTACACTAAAGGTCCCAAAATCAGGAGAAGAAATTAAAATTAAAGAATGCATCAGATGCACTACCAAGGGAGTTATATATGCCCTGAAATGCACATGTGATTTAATTTATTTTGGGGAGACAAAAAGAATGGTCAAAGATAGAATAAGGGAGCACCTTCTGTGTATTGAAAAAGGAATTGATGACACCAATTTATATAAACATTTTAAATTAAAACATAAAGGTAGAACATCAGATCTTAAATATTGGGGAATATTACATGTCAAACAAAATTGGAGAGGTGGAAATATAGAAAAATTTCTTAAATTGAAAGAAGCAGAGTTCATTTATAAACATGAGACATTATTTCCAAATGGATTGAACTCAGAACCTGATATTTCACCATTTCTGTTGGACTAACCCCTTTTAGATTTTTTACTAATTTTTACCAATTTTTTATTAATTTTTATTAATTTTTATTAATTTTTAATAGTATCTGGTCACTATTCCTTCACTCTTATATTATAAGAAATGGATTCTCTCGTATGAGTCATTGTCCTGAATAATAACAACAAGATTTAAGCTTATGAATTCATTTATATATTTATATATTTAGTATTTTTATATACTACTAAAAGTACTCATTTATATGTATGTTTTAATGCTCCTAGTCATAGAGCTAGATTTATATTCTATAATTTAGATCCAAATTTTTATTGGATATGAATATCCTACATCTAATAAATTCATTTAGATATATGTGTACTTTTTAAGAATTTTTAGGTTTTAACTGATATATCTCTAAATACTGAAAATTCTTTTACATTTGAAATTGTTATATATGTATTTGCACATAAATTATTAGTAAGGTTGCCCAAATAGAGGTTTGCCAATACCACCTTATGAAATTGCTTAAACCACCTTAACTAATGTCATTGAACCAATAGAAAATTAGGAACACCTTTAAAAAGGTGCAACTGTTGGCAACACTTTCATCTTGAAAAAGCCCTGCACAGGGAGAAACGCGTTGATGTTAGTTGCCTATGAACTTTGTTGAACTTTGTTGCTACATTTTGCAGTTTGAAATTGATATTCTGCTTCCAAAAAAACTTTCTATTTCATAAATACTGCCTTGGTTAATGTCTGGTTAACATAATCTGTGAAATAGCACCAGCACTTTCCATATAGGCACCAGCACTTTTGAAATAAAAGATTCTACATCTACTGCACATTTGGAAACTGTGTATATCAGACCGGCACTATCTTTGAAGTGAGGTGAGACTATAGTATCTATACACCGCTGAGACTGCTGTCCTCTTACAGCGGATGATCTAAACAGTATCCTGCGTGCTCGTTGGCACTTAAGAGCGGATACTCCATTCAAAAGGATCACGGCAGTGAGAAATCTGACACTGCCCACCTAAGGACCAATCAGATTGCACTCTGCAGACAGCGCCTATAAAAAAAGTGACGTCACTCCGCTACGGCGGTAATTTTCTATCTATAGGACTGACGGCTGAATTGTTTGGGGGTAAGTCAGAAAAATCTCCCCTCCAAACTGATTTTCGTGGACTGATTACGGGTAAGAAAAGATTACCTGTTTATAATACAGACTGTTCAATTGGATATCCAGAATTTTTTCTGTCTATAAGCCAATTTCTCCTTTTTAAATGTGGTGGCAACCTTAATTTTAACTTTGATGTTATACGGAGACGTCCGTTTTTAGTAATAATAAGATTTGTTTGCACTTGTTTATAACATATTAAATTTTAGGCAGAGCCCTATTTCTTATTTATTGTGCATTTATTACCATCACTACTACATACAATCTGAATGTTCTGATACATTTTTATTAACTGTTGATAATTTGTGTTTTAAATCCCACATTACACTATTTAAGTACTTGAATCTGGATTTATAGATTTAATATTTATAATTTTAATAATCAATGAAGAGACTGTTTTCCTTTACCTAACTTTATTTTACAGCACTTTTTAAACACCACATATAGTTTTAAATTACAGACTGATTTTTGATCAGAGGATCATTTCACTCTTTTTTTTTGAGTAGTCCATAGAGGCATATGCTAATAGACATATACCTGTCTGGTTTTATGACTACACTTATTCACTTTATAATATATTTCAGATAAATAATTATCGATTAAACCTCACCTATTTGAAGTATTTAAATTTTCTGCACTTTATTAATATTTTCACAATTTTTTGCACATACACCTGGTACTTTACTAATACCATTAGATAATCGCTTTTAGCTTTCTAGCGCTCCTGATTAATTTAACTATTCTTGTTGATTTTCCAAACCTTTGAAAGGGACCCTAAGGTAACTCAGGAGTTTAGTGATTACACTCTGCGCTTATTAGTTCTTATTATATCTATAATTTTAAATTAATTTTTCTAATGAATTGTATAAAGTTAGATTAGGAATTGACAGTCCTAGGAAAGTACAGAAGAGCTCATATCGCCGAGGGAATGATTCCGAAGGGATGGTGGGAGAATTTTTCCTGTAAGGTTTTCGCTCCCACTGTGTTCTTCTGTACTAGTGGCCCGTGGGTATAACTAGAAAACGGGGCAACATAGGAGAAGAAAAAGTGAGGGAATGTGGTGACATTTTACTGGAATATTCACTTACCTGTTATTGGGATCCCTTCCCCCAGGTACACCTTTCTCTCTGAACTATAGACACTCCCATTGGTCTTTTTGAGTGGCATTTGATAAGCCACTCACTTTTGAATTGGGGTATAAAATACTGTAACACCAGAATCTCTCTCTCTCTTTTTATCTTGGGCTTGCTGTAAAGATGGCTGACACTCTGAAGAAATATGGCTAAGTACATTCCTATGATTATTTTAGCAGTATTGAACAAATTGGGGTTACTGTAGTAAAGTTGCCCTGCATCTTAAAATGTGGACTGTATCTGTAAAATAGATTTATATATATATACCTGTAAATATTTATCTTATTTTTAACATATATTGATTCCTAAATAAACTGTTTGGCAAATAATGGAGGCCCTCTCATAGAGTTTATTTCACAATTTATCTGTGTTGGTTTTAGTGGTTTCACCATAGAGATTTAGTATATTATATTTAGTAGAAAGTAAAGAAGATATTTTAAATTAATAGATAACCACATTAACCCCTAATCTGCCAACCGGACCTCGCACCTACTCTAATAAATTTATTAACCCCTTAAGCTAAGTCTAACCCTAACACTAACACCCCCTAAGTTAAATATAATTTTTATCTAACAAAATAAATTATTTCTTATTAAATAAATTATTCCTATTTAAAGCTAAATACTTACCTGTAAAATAAACCCTAATATAGCTACAATATAAATTATAATTTTATTGTGGCTATTTTAGGATTAATATTTATTTTACAGGCAACTTTTTATTTATTTTAACCAGGTACAATAGCTATTAAATAGTTAATAACTATTTAATAGCTACCTAGTTAAAATAATTACAAAATTACCTGTAAAATAAATCCTAACCTAAGTTACAATTAAACCTAACACTACACTATCAATAAATAAATTAAATAAAATACCTACAATTATCTACAATTAAACCTAACACTACACTATCAATAAATTAATTAAATACAAATACCTACAAATAAATACAATTAAATAAACTAACTAAAGTACAAAAAATAAAGAAGAACTAAGTTACAAAAAATAAAAAAATAATTTACAAACATTATAAAAATATTACAACAATTTTAAGCTAATTACACCTACTCTAAGCGCCCTAATAAAATAACAAAGCCCCCAAAATAAAAAAATGCCCTACCCTATAGTAAAATAAAAATTGAAAAGCTCTTTTACCTTACCAGCCCTTAAAAGGGCCTTTTGCGGGGCATGCCCCAAAGAATTCTGGTCTTTTGCCTGTAAAAAAAACATACAACCCCCCCCCAACATTACAACCCACCACCCACATACCCCTAATCTAACCCAAACCCCCCTTAAATAAACCTAACACTAAGCCCCTGAAGATCTTCCTACCTTGTCTTCACCACGCCGGTTATCACCGATCCGTCCAGAAGAGGCTCCGAAGTCTTCATCCGATCCGGGGCTGAAGAGGTCCATCATCCGGCTGAAGTCTTGATCCAAGTGGGGGCTGAAGAGATCCATCATCCGGCTGAAGTCTTGATCCAAGCGGGGGCTGAAGAGGTCCATCATCCGGCTGAAGTCTTCTATCAAGCGGCATCTTCAATCTTCTTTCTTCCGGATCCATCTTCATCCCGCCGACGCGGAACATCCATCCTGGCCGACGACTTCCCGACGAAAGACGGTTCCTTTAAGGGACGACATCCAAGATGGCATCCCTCGAATTCCGATTGACTGATAGGATTCTATCAGCCAATCGGAATTAAGGTAGGAAAATTCTGATTGGCTGATGGAATCAGCCAATCAGATTCAAGTTCAATTCGATTGGCTGATCCAATCAGCCAATCAGATTGAGCTTGCATTCTATTGGCTGTTGGATCAAGACTTCAGCCGGATGATGGATCTCTTCAGCCCCCGCTTGGATCAAGACTTCGGCCGGATGATGGATCTCTTCAGCCCCCGCTTGGATCAAGACTTCAGCCAGATGATGGACCTCTTCAGCCCCGGATCGGATGAAGACTTCGGAGCCTCTTCTGGATGGATCGGTGATACCCGGCGTGGTGAAGACAAGGTAGGAAGATCTTCAGGGGCTTAGTGTTAGGTTTATTTAAGGGGGGTTTGGGTTAGATTAGGGATATGTGGGTGGTGGAGTGTAATGTTGGGGGGGTATTGTATGTTTTTTTTACAGGCAAAAGAGCAGAATTCTTTGGGGCATGCCCCGCAAAAGGCCCTTTTAAGGGCTGGTAAGGTAAAAGAGCTTTTCAATTTTTATTTTAGAATAGGGTAGGGCATTTTTTTATTTTGGGGGGCTTTGTTATTTTATTAGGGGGCTTAGAGTAGGTGTAATTAGCTTAAAATTGTTGTAATATTTTTATAATGTTTGTAAATTATTTTTTTATTTTTTTGTAACTTAGTTCTTTTTTTATTTTTTGTACTTTAGTTAGTTTATTTAATTGTATTTATTTGTAGGTATTTGTATGTAATTAATTTATTGATAGTGTAGTGTTAGGTTTAATTGTAGATAATTGTAGGTATTTAATTTAATTTATTTATTGATAGTGTAGTGTTAGGTTTAATTGTAGGTTAGGATTTATGTTACAGGTAATTTTGTAATTTTTTTTAACTAGGTAGCTATTAAATAGTTATTAACTATTTAATAGCTATTGTACCTGGTTAAAATAAATACAAAGTTGCCTGTAAAATAAATATTAATCCTAAAATAGCTACAATATAATTATAATTTATATTGTAGCTATATTAGGGTTTATTTTACAGGTAAGTATTTAGCTTTAAATAGGAATAATTTATTTAATAAGAAATATTTTATTTCGTTAGATAAAAATTATATTTAACTTAGGGAGGTGTTAGTGTTAGGGTTAGACTTAGCTTTAGGGGTTCATAAATTTATTAGAGTAGTGGCGAGGTCCGGTTGGCAGATTAGGGGTTAATACTTGAAGTTAGGTGTCGGTGATGTTAGGGAGGGCAGATTAGGGGTTAATACTATTTATTATAGGGTTATTGAGGTGGGAGTGAGGCGGATTAGGGGTTAATAACTTTATTATAGTAGCGGTGAGGTCCGGTCGGCAGATTAGGGGTTAATAATTGTAGGTAGGTGGCGGCGACATTGGGGGCGGCAGATTAGGGGTTAATAAATATAATATAGGGGTCGGCGGTGTTAGGGGCAGCAGATTAGGGGTACATAGGGATAACGTAGGTTGCGGCGGTGTACGGAGCGGCAGCTTAGGGGTTAATAATAATATGCAGGGGTCAGCGATAGCGGGGGCGGCAGATTAGGGGTTTATAAGTGTAAGGTTAGGGGTGTTTAGACTCGGGTACATGTTAGGGTGTTAGGTGCAGACTTAGGAAGTGTTTCCCCATAGGAAACAATGGGGCTGCGTTAGGAGCTGAACGCTGCTTTTTTGCAGGTGTTAGATTTTTTTTCAGCTCAAACTGCCCCATTGTTTCCTATGGGGGAATCGTGCACGAGCACGTTTTTGAAGCTGGCCGCGTCCGTAAGCACTGCTGGTATTTAGAGTTGCAGTGGCGGTAAATTATGCTATACGCTCCCTTTTTGGACCCTAATGCAGCCCTTCTGTGAACTCTAAATACCAGTGGTATTTAAAAGGTGTGGGGGAAAAAAGCATGCGTAGCTAACACACCCCTTTGGCCGCAGAACTCTAAATCTAGCCATAAGAAAACAAAGTCAAATTAATCATACAAGCATATTGAAAAGTTTCTTAACACTGCAAGCTCAATCTCAATCGTCAAAGTTTAATTTCTATTTTTTATGTTCCTCTGCAACTTACTACAAAAAGAAGAATTGTTCTGGAGACTGTAAATAGTACTTTTTTTTATCACTACTGGACTTGAGAGCCGAGTCAGTCATTTTACTATGTGTTTACTAGTGTGCTACCCTTAGCATACCTACTTACCTGCTTCCTGTCATACTCAGGGTATTCATATCACCTACTCTAAGTACGGCATATTACAATGCTTATTCTTTTTGTTTGTATGAGACATTTGCTTGAGGGTTCTAGTTTGCATGAGTTTGTGCTATTGTATTTGCTACACATCACAGTCTGTACAAATATTAAGAATATCACACTAGTTACAGTGTAGTCAAAACACTTTTATGACAGGATAATTGCTGATGATGGTTGTCATTGTCTGCCCAGTTCCTCCAAACCATTTCCATGATAAGGTCATTGTTTGTCATAGTTCTGCCAGACCAGGATTATTTAAATGCTGCCACGCTATGTCCATGATAAGGTCATTGCCTATCACAGCTTTGTCAAACTCTTTCCCTAATTGAGACTATCATGTAAGCAGTCTGAGTCTGATGAGACAATATTATTTTTATTTTTTCCTACCATCCATCTTCCATATTAGGGTCATTGCTGGCCATCTGTTTGCAAACTTTCTTCCTTAAAAAGGTAATAGCTAATCTCAGCCTTTTTCAGAGCATGTCCATGATAGTTCATTAACAACTTCCATGACTTAAGCTCATTGCTGATCTTAGATTGGGTAGCTTTTACTGAGCCCTTAGTTTCTTCAGTGGAATAAGATTATTTGTCTTTATTCTGCTAGTACACGGTCAGTGCAGATTTATTGCTTATCACAGATATCAAGCAAGATCCGTCATTAATTGGTCATTTCTTTCAAATCCTAGGTCAAACATTTCATAATATAGATATTAGCCAAGGATTTACTCAATAAACAAACAATAGCAATATCTTAAATGTAAACAACTTTATTTTTTACCCACCTGTAAATCAACTATGTGTTAATCATGAATTTAACCTGCCTGGCTTATTCCATATGTTTATAACATTTACACGTAAGAGAATATACACACATACATAAACACACACACACATATACACATACACACAAATACATATGCACAGAAACACTCCCACAACCATACATACCTGTATATACATGTACACATATATACACACATACACACACACATATACACAGAAACACACACACACACACACACATACACACAAATACATATGCACAGAAACACTCCCACAACCATACATACCTGTATATACATGTACACATATATACACACATACACACACACATATACACAGAAACACACACACACACACACATACACACAAATACATATGCACAGAAACACTCCCACAACCATACATACCTGTATATACATGTACACATATATACACACATACACACACACATATACACATAAACACACACACACATATACACATACACACAAATACATATGCACAGAAACACTCCCACAACCATACATACCTGTATATACATGTACACATATATACACACATACACACACACATATACACATAAACACACACACACATATACACATACACACAAATACATATGCACAGAAACACTCCCACAACCATACATACCTGTATATACATGTACACATATATACACACATACACACACACATATACACAGAAACACACACAAATATACACACACACACAACTCTAGGGGGCTCATTATTGCCTGAAATCTATGGTAAATCATGTCTGGCTCCTCTGTTTGCCCCCCTGCAAAACAGGGCTCTCAATTTAAGAAAAGTGTATTGAATTATTTTTACAATATGGTGGTGGTGTTTCCAAGATAGCCATTATAGGTTTCCTGCATAGAAAAACCTGTCACCATATTAGTACATGAAGGCTTCACAACTGCGTATCCTCTAGTACAGACTAACCAAAGAGGTAGAATCACACAAAGTCACAGAATAGCAGCAACTTGTCCTCCTTTGTGGCTGCTGGCTCAGCTTCTGCTTATGGTAAACAGCCAGAAAGGTGCTGCCGAACGCATGTGGCGGAGGTGCCACATGCTTAGCCCAGTGATATTTGTGTTAGTGAACACAGAGTATTAAAATATGGTTACTGCGCTAACTTTTCCTCTTATTTCAAGTGGAAAGTAAATGTATTGGGTTAGCAAGAGGGTATGTAAAGGGTTAGGGCTAAATTAAAAGTTGCACCAAACACAACATAAATACATACATATATACATATATACACATGTAAGCACACACACATATATATATATATATATATATATATATATATATATATATATTTATATATATACTTTTGAGCCCTTTCCACTTAAATACCTAAATGCATGAAAAATAATTTTTATTTAATTGTAATATTTAATAATGTGTTTTACTGTGTATGTACTGTAAATACTTTACATTACAATGTTCTTCACAAAGGGGAAAATGTTATGTGTATTTTTAAATAGATTTTCATATATATGTATAGATATATATTTTACAAAAAAATGCATCAGATAAGATTAACATAAATAGAAAATGTTCTATGTGAAGAACACAGGAATGTAAAATATTCATATCTACCTTTGGGTTATCGCTGTAGGTTGAACGCAATGTCGGTTTAGTGCGCTAAGGATTCCAGTTTGCTAACTCCATTGAAGTCTATGGTGAGAGGTTAATGTGGTTGTGATGTCCAAAGTCCTCAAGTTAGGGCGTGTTGGCTTTCACTCACAATCAGACATTAAACTCTCAACTTGTAATAAGCTCGCTAACCCACGTGCATTAAAAGTTTACTTCTGATGGTGTTTGTGCACAAGTGAAAGCGCTAAATAGTGTGCCACTTTTAATCTGGCCCTATGTGTTTAACCTCTAATGATCAATAATGAACTCTCCCTGTTTATCAACTAAAGTACCAAAATGACGATTTTAAAAAAATTATATATTTGTATTTTATCACAAATATGGAACTAGTAAGAACTAGTAATTGGCACTGATACAATTTTTAAATATATAATACAAGCAAAAGTGCTGTAGCGTATTTGTACAGCTTATGATACAGTAGCATAGACAGCTTTAAGTGAAGGTGTCCTCAAGTTTAGCTCTCAGCATCAAACTAAAAACCCTAAAATGAAATTTTAAAACCTAAACAGCAGGTAATCACAATCACGCTTGACATTATTGTGTAATTTGTCTTTCAGTAACATGAAAGTGCACTTAAGAATTATGTGTTTAGCGATACCATTAAGCAAAACCATCCTTGTATTACACCATTTTAATGTCAGCTAGACAAACAAACAAATACTCTACTACATCACATCATCCGATACCTACTGCAGTCGCATGTTAGAAGAAAGTCTTTAAGAAACAATGGAAATGACACAAAAATGTATCTTAAACACAATCACACTAAAATCTATAAAAATGTCAAAAGCTAAACTTCATAAAAATTATTCTATCAAACTTTGAAAATTTTTACAGTGAAGTCAAACTCTCTAAATTACAGGGCTTATTAGGGTTTATAAGATTTAACGAGACAAGCAATGTGATTTTAATGTACAATGATGTTAAAACTGCAACTATATTCAATCAACATGTTAAACCCTTTCATTCCCTTATTATTTAGTCGGTACAGGAGTTCTTCATGGGAGAGAGCGTTTCGAGGGAACAGAACCGCGTCAAGTCACAAGTGCTTTTCACTTGTATAACAAGAAGATAACAGATGTATACAGCCTGTATTTTATTTACAGATTGTGTTTGAAACTTAAGGGCTAGATTACAAGTGAGGCGCAAATGATTTTGCGAGGGTTTCTGCAATCTTTTAGAGCTGTAGCTGTTTTCCAAAACTAAAAAGTGTCACAAAAGTCATAAAAAATACATTACAAAGTACATTAACTCTCATAATAACACTGTCTAATAAAAAATATTTTTAAAAAAATATTGCATTAAAAATGTATAAGGGTTCAAAGATATGAGATCTTGGGGCCTATCTATCAAGCTCCGAAAGGAGCTTGACGGCCCGTGTTTCTGGCGAGTCTTCAGACTCGCCAGAAACAGCAGTTATGAAGCAGCGGTCACAAAGACCGCTGCTCCATAACCTGTCCGCCTGCTCTGAGCAGGAGGACAGACATTGCCGAAAATCAACCCGATCGAGTACGATCAGGTTGATCGACACCCCCTGCTGGCGGCCCATTGGCCGCGAGTCTGCAGGGGGCGGCGTTGCACCAGCAGCTCTTGTTCAGTGAGGTCTGGCAGACCTGATCCGCAGTGTCAGATCAGGTCCCCCAGACCTTGTTAAATAGAGGCCCTTGGATGTTAAAAAAAAACAGACAAAGGGCTTTTAATACTGAGATACATACATATACAGTACATGTCTAATAATGTTTACTTATGTGTGTGTATATATATATGTGTGTGTGTGTGTCTACAGATGTATTAATGTATTTATATGTGTGTATAGGTATTTACAAACATATAGACACATATAAAAACATTAATATATATGTACACATATATAGACATATATATAAGTGCATTGGAGCCTTTTCCCATTAAAGGAACATTTAACCCAAATTTTTATTTCATGATTCAGATAGAGAAAACTATTTTAAATAACATTCCAGTTTACTTCTATTATCTAATTTTCTTAATTCTTTAGATATCCTTTGCTGAAGAAATAACAATGCACATGGGTGAGCCAAATACACAAGGCATCTATATGCAGCCACTGAGTCTATCTAGATATGCTGTTCCGCAAAGGATATCAAAAGAATGAAGCAAATTAGACAATAGAAGTAAACTAGAAAGTTATTTTAAATTACATGCTTTTTCTAAATCATGAAAGACAAAATTTGGGTTTCATGTCCCTTTAAGTAGATGAAAACATGTAAAAGCATATTTATGCAATATTCATATTTAATAAAGGTTTTAACTATGGGACCTATGTATCAAAGGTCTTGCAGACCTGATACGACAGTGCGGATCAGGCCTGCAAGACCTCGCTGAATGCGGAGAGCAATACGCTCTCCGTATTCAGAATTGCACCAGCAGCTCACTAGAGTTGCTGGTGCAACACCTCCCCCTGCAAACTCGCGGCCGCCGGTAGGGAGGTGTCAATCAACCCGATTGTACTCGATCAGGTTGAATTTTGGCGATTCCTGTCCACTGCTTCATAACTGCTGTTTCTGGCGAGTCTGAAGACTCGCCAGAAACACGGGCCCACAAGCTCAATACGGAGCTTGATAAATGGGCCTCACTGTATTTACTGTAAATATTCAGTATTTCAATGTTCTTTACATAATGGAATATGTTCTATTTATTTCTAAATAGCTATTCCTATATATATCTGTATAGACCTATACCTATATATAATCATCTATATATATATATATAGGTTTAAATATATATTTGTTTAAAAAAACACCAGATATATGTAGAAATATTTATTTATGAATAAATAGAATATATTCCGTTACATAAAGAACATTGGAATATGATATATTTATATTTTCATGCCGGATATGCGCATATTACAGTATGCGATCATGTTTGAGCATATTACAGTATGCAATCTGGTATGCACATAATACAAACAAACATGTTAAAGAACATTGGAATATGAAATCTTCATATCTTTATGTTGGGTTTGCGCTAATAAAAATATGTCATGTGTTTGCCCGAGAGAGTGGGTATTAGGTTTGTTTTCAACTTCTACATTGACTTCTATGGAGGAATGCGAAAACGCGATCGCGATTTTTCAAATTTCTACTTTAAGTGTGATTTGGGTTACCACTGGAGAAATGACAGTTTACTTTCAACTTGTAATATGACCGCAATCCCACTAGTGCAAAAATGAAAGTCCTAGCAGAGTTTTCGCTAAAGTGAAAACGCAAAATACCGCTCCACTTGTAATCTAGCCCTAAATGTAATAATGAAATGAGCATTTTATTTGTATACTAAGACCAGTGGCAGACTTACAGGGTGAGTAAAACCACCCTACTATTTTAGGATGCACCTCATTGTACTGAAAATAATTGAGAGAATAACCACTACTTGCTGTTGTGTCTTCCCTCATAGCCAGACCCCTATTCTAGTCACTCCCTCAGACCACACAGTTCCACCCATGGAATACCTGGGCCCTCAGCTTTGACTCCATAATCACAAAACACCCATAATTCCACCTACATATTTTACTGAATCATTCAGAATAACAGGATAAGCAATGAACATCCACCCCCACACCACCACCACCATTAATAATTTCCTGGAACCTTCACTTACTAGAACAGAGGTCAGCAACCCATGTCACTAGGGGCCATATGTGGTACTCTGATTTCTTATGGCTTTTAGAGTGTTGCATTAAGGGGTAACTTTTGTCACACATGTCACACTTTTGTTACTATTGCAAGTCAAGATTGCCGACTACTGCAGGATGCACACCAGCCTTTTTTTTGCATAATCAACAAAAACATAATAAAAAGATAATGCAATAACACTTTGGGGTCGATTTATTAAGCAGAGAATGCTGCTTATTCCGCTTGAGCCTTCTGGCTCGCCGAAAACAGGAGATAAAAAGCTGCGGTCTTAACACCGCTGCTCCTTAACTCATCCACCAACTCTGAGGTGGCGGACTGAAATCATCCCGATTAGATACGCTCGGGATGATTGACACCCCCTGCTAGCCGCCAGAAATGATTGTGCGATGTTAAATGCTGACAGCGTATGCTGTCGTCATTTAGTGATGTAGGGCGGACATGATTCGTTATAGCGAATCAAGTCCACCCAGGGTATAATAAATCTACCCCTTTGAGTTATAAATGAGTGGTAGATTTTTTTCTGTTATTTCCATTTGCCCTGCCCCTTGTGTCATGCAATAGCCATCAGCCAATTGTAAAACAGTTGTGTACATAGTGTGAATTTTTGCATATGCATATAGAAAGTTTGTGCATATTTTGATTTAAAAAATAAGTAAATTAGTGTTTTGTTTATTTTTAAATTGCATGCCCAATAGCAGAATCATGAAAGTTTAAATTTTACTTTAGAGTCATTTTATTACTGTAAAAGTGAGCAAAATAAATGATACACTGCAAACATTTTTTTGTGGGCACAATTAAACAATTTATGAAGAACTAGTCCTAAAGCCCGTTCACACGGGCCATTTTTTGCATTACAGTGGTCCCACCCCTGGCGTTCTCTCCCTCCCACTCTCTTTTTCTTTCTCTCTCTCCCCCTCTCTTTTGCGCTCTCTCCCCCTCTCTCTCTCCATCTCCCCCTCTCTCTCTCTCCCCTCTCTCTCTCGCTCCCCTCTCTCTCTCCCCCTCTCTCTCTTTCTCTCTCTCCCCCCTTTCTCTCTCTCCCCCCTTTCTCTCTCTCTCCCCTCTCTCTCTCTCCCCTCTCTCTCCCCCCCCTCTCTCTCCCCTCTCTCTATCTCACCCCTCTCTCTCTCCCCTCTATCTCTCTCTCTCTCGCGCCTCCTCTCTCTCTCTTTCTCTCTCCCCTCTCTCTGTCTCTCTCCCCTCTATCTCTCTCTCTCCCCCCCCCTCTCTCTCTCTCCTCTCTCCCCCCCTCTCTCCCTCCCCTCTTTCCCTCCCCTCTCTCCCTCCCTCTCTCCCCCCCTCTCTCTCCCCCCCTCTCTCTCCCCCCCCTCTCTCTCTCTCCCTCTCTCTCTCTCCCCCTCTCTCTCCCCTCTCTCTCCCCCCCTCTCTCTCTCCCCTCTCTCTCTTTCTCCCCCCTCTCTCTCTCTCTCTCTCTCTCTCTCTCTCTCCCCCCTCTGTCTCTCCTCTCTCTCTCTCTTGCCCCTCTATCTCTCCCCCCTCTCTCTCCCCCCCCTCTCTCTCTCTCCCCTCTCTCTGTGTCTCTCCTCTCTCTCTCTCCCCTCTCTCTCTCCCCCCCCTCTCTCTCTCTCTCCCCCCCCTCTCTCTCTCCCCCTCTCTCTCTCTCCCTCTCTCTCTCTCATTCTCTCTCTCCTCTCTTTCTCTCTCCCTCTCCCCCCTCTCTCTCTGTCTCTCTCTCCCCCTCTCTCTTTCCCCTCTCTCTCTCCCCCTCTCTCTCTCCCCACATCTCCCCCCTCTCTCCACATCTCCCCCCTCTCCCCACATCTCTCCCCATCTCCCCCCCTCTCCACATCTCCCCCCTCTCTCCACATCTCCCCACATTGCTCCCCTCTCTCCACATCTCCCCCCTCACTCCACATCTCCCCCCTCTCTCCACATCTCCCCCCTCACTCCACATCTCCCCCTCTCCCCACATCTCTCCACATCTCCCCCCTCTCTCCACATCTCCCCCCTATCTCCACATCTCCCCCCTCTCACCACATCTCCCCCCTCACTCCACATCTCCCCCCTCTCCCCACATCTCTCCCCTCTCTCCACATCTCCCCCCTCTCTCCACATCTCCCCCCTCTCTCCACATCTCCCCACATCTCTCCCCTCTCTCCACATCTCCCCCCTCTCTCCACATCTCCCCACATCTCCCCCCTCACTCCACATCTCCCCCCTCACTGCACATCTCCCCCCCCTCTCCCCACATCTCCCCACATCCCTCCACCCTCTCTTGAGCTGTTTGAGCTCTCTCCACGGCCCTTCACGCTAGGCTCCGCCCCTTTCACGGGCTTTCACGTTAGGCCCCGCCCCTTCACGATCGGCCACGCCCACTTCTGCTCGGCGCAGTCAGCAGAACAGGTAGGGACTTAGGCCAGTGTGTTTGTCCGCGTGCTGTCTCTACTGCGCATGACAGCTTCGGACAAACACACTTGGCCTTTTATAGTATAGGATTACTTTTACAGTTGTTTTGAAGTTACAGTTGCTGGAGTAAACTTTATGTAGCATCAATCAGTTTATAAGACAATTTTCCTTTGTAAATGTGTTTAGTTTTTATACAATACCTCTTCATAGCAACATTGCCTTATCAGCTATGATATGTCTGTTTAATGGGTTAAATCTTAGTGATTAATACATTTAATTTTCACCTTCTTGTAGGCCTAAATTTACATAGCACCCATGAGATTCATATACAAAATATAATGTTATGAATTCAAACAAAACGACTCATCCTTCATTTAAACAAATGATAAGGCTCCTGCAGTGACGATCACAGCTGTAACTGAATATATCACCTGTATAAAATGGGATTTTCTGTTGACTGGTTTTCGGCCTCCAATTATTCACACACATATATAATTCATTATGCTGCTAGTATTTGCTGTTTTTTTTTTTATTCTTTCTTTTTTATTGCATTAGCTTCCTTGTCTGTTGATAAACGAACTGTAAGAATTGCCTAATTTAATACTGAAATCCATTGCCACCTCCAGCCTAACACTAATTTAAATGAATCCAGAATGGGAAACAAATGTGGATTAAATAACTTTCAAGATGTCCTTTTACATATCTCAGTCATCCTTGAGTTAATTTACTGTATTTGTTTCTACTGAAAGCATAATGCTATTTACTAACAATATACAAAGTCATGCTTTGAGGATCTTGTAAAAAAAAATACTGGCTTCATCAAATGTATTGAATTCGTTAACATATCTACAGACCTTAGTAATATTACCCCTCTTTATTTTGCTGATGTACAAATTCTACAAGGTTTTTCTTCCCTTTGTTTCTGTGTTTTGTCTTAATTTACCCCTTCACCTTTGAGACTGCTTTTCAGCTTTCTACTTTTCCTGTAAAATGTATGTATTAGGCCTTATTACATTTCTGTACTGTACTTTAACTGTTAACATTGCATATGACTTAACTACATATATATCATACATATAACCTTACTCGAAGCCTTTATAAGTCTATAACCTGAGACAAAACTGAAAAACTTTAGCTTCAATGCTGGTTATTTCAAATTATAAAGCACATCACACAGCTTAAGATAATTCCGAGAAGTCTCCTTATTCTTGAATTTTGTTATAATTGTTAAGAAACACAGATAAAACTTTAGCATGCAACTGAGCCTGGTATCAATGTTAGATTCAGAAAGGTGATCTTTTGTATATATTAAACCTGGAACTGCTGGTAAGTTGCTCCTCCAATTGCAAATGGCGGGGCTGAACCAAGATCTCTCAAAGGGTTCAGAAGTCCTAAAGCAAATAGGTACCCGCTATACACAGCCGCTCCAAAAGGTCCGCTGCCACTCTGCAAACAAGCCTACTGAGCTAGGTAAATCCAAACAAGGCTGTGGGGTGCAGCAAAAGCAAGCAGGAAGCCAAACTGCCTATTAATCACACATAAAAGAAAGAAAAACAATATTGCACAATGAGTGTAAGAATGTAAAAACATACTTTATTGTAATATAAAATATTTTTTTACCCAACCCTGTCTGCCTGCTCTGATGAGGCGGACAGGAATCACCACAATTCACCCTGATCGAGTACGATCGGGTTGATTCACACCTCCCTGCTGGCGGCCCATTGTGAGCTGCTGGTGCAATGCTGAATACGGAGAGCGTATTGATCTCCGCATTCAGCGATGTCTGTCGGACCTAATCCGCACTGTCAGATCAGGTCCGACAGACATTTGATAATTCGGCATCAATGGCTGGCATTTATCAACTTACGGACAGACAGTGTTTGCTCACGATAAACCTCTCTGCATAAGATCACAAGATGCTTGTGCAATGATGCCCACTGCTCACACTAGCCCAATGGTGCGCAAGTCGGGGGTTGTCAATCACCCCACAGCAAACATAGCCAGGGTGATTTAATCCACCAGCTAATAGCTGGTTAGGAAGCTGCAGCAATTGTCCCCCCCCCCCCCCCCCCAGCTACATACACAGTTTGATAAATGGAGGCCTATATGTCAATCAATCAGCAAACACAAAATGTATCAATTAATATTAGTCTCTCAGTTAATATCCGTATTTATGCTGTAGATGAATGTTGTATTCTGGTTTTCCAGTAACATATAACGATACCTTTTGGCCAAGAAATGGAGCTTGGTCTCATAAATTCCTTCAAAACTGTAATCCATGATCCTTTTGCTGTGTGGATCTTAATGTTTAGGATAAAGGTAGGTATGCAGCTTCTTTGAGGACGGCATTCCTATGCACATCCGCTATGTACACATGTGAAATGAAGAGAGGACTATAGTGCAACAGGGATTCAAAGTAAAAATATGACCTGCTAATAGCTACCAGATACTTACAAAGTTAAAAAACAGATTGTGCCCAAAAAATAAAAACTGTGTCCATATCAGTCCTCCCACAATCAAACCTCACCTCTCAGTAGGTATCCAGAGAGGAGTCTCTGTACCTGGGGCTCTTTGCTTAGACACTCAGGCTGTAAATGTTCTCCCGCATGCCACAGAGTTAATGCCGGTCTCAAGCTATGGAAGCCTCAGAAGTACAAAAAGGCTCTACGCATTTCATCCACTATACTGTGGATATATATTGGTAAATTGCTGTTATAGTGAAATTACACTCGTATAGGGAAGGGAAAAAATTAAAACCTCTTTGTAACCTTAATTGTATCAATATAACTGGCAATCAATATTAATTATATAAAAGGCATAACACTTATTACATGCAACTAAATATTTTAAAACATATAACATAGAATCAATATTTCAAAACCAACATAAAACATTCTTTTATGCACTATAAATTATCTGAGAGTTATAAAAAACCCAGATGAAATGTAAATAAATATTTAATATCTAGGTCTATGTTTAACACTTTAGGCTGAAGACTGCCTAGTTTTTTGTATCCAGTAAGTCTCCCATTCTCTTAGTCTCAGAAAAATATTATGGTTCCATTTATTAGGTTTCATCCATTCTATGATTTTAACTTCTAGACCTTCAGCATTACTTCCATGTTTCTTTCTAAATGACTCTATGATATTTCTTAAATGTTTTTGTAACCTGTATTTGATCTTTCCTTTAGTTCTTCCCACGTAAATCAAGTTACATTTGCATTTTAACTGGTAAATAAGTGTAGAAAAAACAAACTGTAACATGTGCCTCTAAATTAAAAGTCAACCAACATTTATGAACGTGGACGACACACGTTCTTATAATCTGGAGGATGTACTTTTGACTCTATCTTTGTTATATACCAGATAGATGCAAATGTAACTTGATTTACAAGGAAAGGACGAAAGGAAAAATCAAATACAGGTTACAAGAACATTTAAGAAATATCATAGACATTTGAGAAATATAACGTGTCATATCACAATCAGTCTGTCCGACATGATCCACTCAGCGGATCATGTTCGACAGACATTGATGAATGCAGACAGCATATGCTGTCTGCATTTATCATGCACAAGCAGTTCTTGTGAACTGCTTATGCAATGCCACCCCCTGCAGATTTGCAGCCAATTGACCGCTAGCAGGGGGTGTCAATCAGCCTGATCGTATAGGATCAGGCGGATTGATGTCTGCAGCTTTAGAGCAGGCGGACCAGTTATGAAGCAGCGGTCTTAAAAACTTGATAATTCAGCCCCTAAGTTTCCAATCTAAAGTGTTAAACATAGACCTAGATAATATTGATTGGCAATTATGGGCCAGATTATAAGTGGAGTGCAAACTTTTTCATGCAAGCGATAAGGGGTTTATCACGGGTGTTTTCACTCACCGGGCTTACCGTTGGTATTGAGTTGAAAGTAAACATGATTGCTTGAACGATGTATATGTGTGTGTGTATATATATATATATATATATATATATATATATATATATGACTTCTATGGGGCAACACGTGAACGCACACACAATATTCTAAGTTTATCTTTTTGCGCGATCGTCAAGTTAGCACTCAAGCCAAAACAATTTACTTTCAACTCATGAGCGCAACCCAACGCGCAAAAAAACTTAGTTGTAGTGCAATTAATGCTTGAAGGGGAGCGTTAATTAGCGCTCCACTTGTAATCTGGCCCTTAATTGATACAATTAAGGTTACATATAGATTTTAGTTTTTTTCCTTTCCCTATATGAGTGTAATTTCACTATAAAGATGATAAACCAACCTATATATAGGAAGGAGATGCATAGACTATCCATGCTCTTGAGAAAGTCCACAGTATAGTGGATGAAATGCATAGAGCCTTTTTGTACTTCTGAGGCTTCCGTAGCTTGAGACCAGCATGAACTCTGTGGTGCGCAGGAGAACTTGTACAGCCTAAGCATCTAAGCAACAATTCCCAGTAACAGAGACTACTCTTCGAATATCAACTCAGCAGCAAGGTCCAATTGTGTGAGGATTTATATGGAAAAAGTTTTTCATATTTTGGGCACCTGGTAACTATTAGCAGGTAAAGACAACTAAATATTTTTAATTTGAATCCCTGTTGCGCTTCTCTCCTCTTTTCTTATCATAAGAGTCCGCAATATGATGTGGTGCCTTCTTCCAAAAGGTGGTAGATTTATAAACAGGTCATAGATTTCCTATTCCTTCAAAATGTACCCAGCTTTGTTACACTAAGTAACTACTGGGAAATAATGATAATGAGTTCTCAATCTCAGTATAACTAAAGGCTAATCTAATTTTATGACCTGAGCTTATTGCTATTGGTCCTCCTGAGACCACAGTCATAGCTAAGTTGAGAAGTAGAATACATTGATCAATATTGAAAAAGAAGTGACAACAGTGAGTAAATCCCTGCCATCAAGCATATGGTAGACATATTAACATCTATCCTCCAAATGAGTTGGGCCTCCTGTAGGCTACTTTTATCAAACCCAGTTTCTGGTTGAACCACATGTGAGTTTAACACTTAGGGCCTGACTATGTAAAGCTCTAAGCTAAGGCGAGATGATACAAAAAGTCACGTCAGTACAACAAGGCCCATCCAAATTATTTACAAAAACACATTTTATCTTGAGACATGTTTATGTCGCTATGTAGTTTTCTTTATGTTACATTAGATTTTTCTTTGCATAAATGTTTTGTAGATGATCCATTTATATAGCCCATACAGTTTTTTTTTTTTTTTTAAATGTATAGTTTTGCTTATTTTTAAATAACAGTGCTCTGATTTTCAGGCTCCTAATCAAGCCCCAAGGTTTTAGGAGAATACCGACGTATACCTACTCCAGCTTGCTCCTGTTTCTGTCTTTTCATATGCAGAGGAAGGGGGAGGGGAAGTGTGTGCTATTTCCCACTTGCAGTGGGTGTTCTAGCTACCTTTTAAACAGAGCTAAACTGGAAGCTTCTAAGTAAATTTTTAAACGGTTTTATACTGGATTTTTAGATCAGTATCTGTGCATATTCTTCTTTATAGGGAGACTGATCAAATCCCTTTGATTAAAGCACACCACCCTGCTCAGGTGTGCTCCAGACAGTGTTATTGAGCTATATATATAAAGCCAGGGAGCTTCATTCTATGCAGTCTTGATTTGAGGCATAGTAATGCAGGGTTGGACTTCTGTATTGGTATATAAGAATCAAATTATTCAGCCCAGTAAGGCTAAACTTTATAGTATTAGGACCAGTCTATATTGGGACACCTTGTAAGTGGTGACTGGCTGAGCAGAATATGGCCATATTGTGTGACTAAGATCCCAATTTTATTTAAAAGTATAAAAATTTTTGCAGGTATTTTTTACAGCATTTTATAATATGTGGTCTCATTAGTTTGGATGTGCGCCAATACTTTGTTTTTCGATTTTATTCTTCTTTATAGTTGTGTCTATTACATGCAGTTATATGAAAATTGGTTTATACTGTCCCTTGAAGGATAGACTCCTACATACAACATAAATTCTAAATAAATCCCAAAGCTTTTGTTTGATTTATCTCCAAGCCAGTGAGTTTTTGATCATCAGGCCCTCAAAACGCTCTACTTTTATTTGCCACTTACCCTATACTAAGTTTTATTGTTTAGTTTACTTTTGCTTATTATATCAAAATATTGAAGATTTTAACTATTTGGGGTTCTATAAATGATAAATGGGATTTTAATTAAATGACAAGACCAAAAAAGATTATGAGTCTTGCCTTAGCCTTAAAAAGCAGCGTTGAGAGGTCCCAACGCTGCTTTTTAACACCCGCTGGTATTACGAGTCTGGCAGGTGCAGGTATACCACTCACTTTTCTTCCGCGACTCAAGCTTACCGCAAATCCCTTAATGTAAATTGCGTATCCTATCTTTTTAATGGGACTTGCCTAACGCCGGTATTACGAGTCTTGGAAGAAGTGAGCGGTAGACCCTCTCCTGTCAAGACTCCTATCGCATTTAAAAGTTAGTAGTTAAGACTTTTATGGGCTAACGCTGTAACATAAAAATCTTAACTAAAGTGCTACAAAGTACACTAACACTCATAAATAACCTATTAACCCCTAAACCGAGCCCCCCCCCCACATCGTAAAGTTTTTAATCCCTAATCTGCCGACCGGACATCACCGTCACTTTAATAAATACATTAACCCCTAAACCGCCACGCTCCTGCCTTGCAAACACTACTTAAATTTTATTAACCCCTAATCTGCCATCCTTAACATCGCCGACACCTACCTATATTTATTAACCCCTAATCTGCCGACCCCAACGTCGCTGCAACTATATTAAATTTATTAACCCCTAAACCTAAGTCTAACCCTAACCCCCCTAAATTAAATATAATTTAAATAAGACAAAATAAAATTACTACAATTAAATAAATGTATCCTATTTAAAAGTAAATACTTACCTATAAAATAAACCCTAAGCTAGCTACAATATAACTAATAGTTACATTTGTATCTAGCTTAGGGTTTATATTTATTTTACAGGCAACTTTGTATTTATTTTAACTAGGTACAATAGTTATTAAATAGTTATTAACTATTTAATAACTACCTAGTTAAAATAAGTACAAATTTACCTGTAAAATAAACCCTAACCTAAATTACAATTACACCTAACACTACACTATCATTAAATTAATTACATAAAATAACTACAATTAAATTAAATAAACTAAAGTAAAAAACAAACAAACACTATATTAATGAAAATAAAAAATAATTTTAAACTAATTACACCTAATCTAATCCCCCTAATAAAATAAAAAAGCCCCCAAAAATAATAAGATTCCCTACCCTATACTAAATTACAAATAGCGCTTAAAATGGCTTTTTGTGGGGCATTGCCCCAAAGTAATCAGCTCTTTTACCTGTAAAAAAAAATACAATACCCCCCACATTAAAACCCACCACCCACACACACCCAACCCTACTCTAAAACCCACCCAATCCCCCCTTAATAAAACCTAACACTAACCCCTTGAAGATCAGCCTACCTTTAGCCGTCTTCACCCAGCCGGGCACAAGTGGTCCTCCAGAGGGGCAGAAGTCTTCATCCGATCCGGGCAGAAGAGGACCTCCAGACGGGCAGAAGGCTTTATCCAGGCGGCATCTTCTATCTTCATCCATCTGTAGCAGAGCGGGTCCATCTTGAAGCCTGCCGACGTGGAGCATCCTCTTCTTCCGACGACTCCCGACGAATGAAGGTTCCTTTAAATGACGTCATCCAAGATGGCGTCCCTTGAATTCCGATTGGCTGATAGGATTCTATCAGCCAATCGGAATTAAGGTAGGAAAAATCCTATTGGCTGATTGGATCAGCCAATAAGATTGAAGTTCAATCCTATTGGCTGATCCAATCAGCCAATAGGATTGAGCTCACATTCTATTGGCTGTTCCAATCAGCCAATAGAATGCAAGCTCAATTCTATTGACTGATTGCATCAGCCAATAGGATTTTTCCTACCTTAATTCCGATTGGCTGATAGTATCCTATCAGACAATCGGAATTCAAGGAATGCCATCTTGGATGACATCATTTAAAGGATCAAGAAAAAAATGTAGCAAAGTCCCAGTTGTAGATTAATAAAAACAGAATTTTATTAGTATCGGATTAAAACAAAAAAAAATGTTTGTAAAAACCTAGAAAGGTCTAACGCGTTTCGGCTAGCTCTTGCCGTAATCATAGACCATGTCTAATGTATGTTTTACAGAGGCTTAAATAGGTGTCGAATTACATGTGAACCCAAATCAGCTGAATACTTAACCCTATCTAGCAATATGGAAAGCTGCTATCCATGGTAGACTGTTCACCATATCTGAGATACAATCTCTCTTTATCTAATCAATTAATTAACTCCACATATGTGTCTAGGAATATGTTACATATAGATATATACAATTATCCTTAACTCTCATATTATTAACAACGTTTACATTCTATGAGAATATATAATAAACTAATAAACTTTAGTATGTTATATATATAAATGATCAGATGAATATTGTATTGTATCAAGATTTAACTTATAGATATTCTTATTACAGTAAATACACTTAAATGAATATTGGAGGTTATAAGCAAAACAGAACATGGGTAATAATCTACAACATCGGGGACCATATAGCATATGCAGATGTGTGGATATACAAACTGGATACTTATAGTGAACTTTCTTATTCAAACAAAATTTTGTATATACCAGTAATTATTATAGGTCTAGATGAATATACACATATCATGGAGCTTTTTGTCTTGTAATTTAAATAACTATTCCCAAAAATTTACCAGATCGAATTCTGAATTAAAACCGTTAGGAATCTGGGTTTTTAGTCTAAAGATCCAATAGACTTCCTGTCTACCTAATGTTTGCGACCTATCTCCTCCTCTAGGTGGAGTTTTAATTGCTTCTATTATGTTCCAACTAAAAGAATGAACTGACTGGTTATGGACCTCAATAAAATGACGACTTAGCTCAGAACAGGGAATTTTGTTCCTTATATCTCCCAGATGTTCTCTGATACGTGTCCTTATATCCCGTGTAGTGAGTCCTACGTACTGACCCTTGCATAAATTACATTCTACCAAGTATATCACAAAATTTGAGCTACAATTATGACAACCATGTATCTGAAAGGTTTCTCCTGTTGTATATGATTTGAATGTGCTAGTAACATTATGGTAGTCGCAGGCTTTACAGCGAGCGCTGCCACATCTATAGCTGCCATTATATCGTAGCCATGAGCTTTCGTTGGTTTGTATCTGTGTATTCTTTAGCACGCTAGGTGAGAGTGAATTAGCAAGTGTATCATTTTTCTTATAGACAAATTTACATCCGTCACCAATTACTTCTTTCAATATTTCATCCCCATACAAGATAGGGAGATATTTCTTTACAATATTGCATATATCATTGTATTGATTCGAATACTTGGTGACGAATGTAGGTCTATTATCTGTTTTGTCCTTCCTTTTAGGGGATAGTAAATCCTCTCTGTTGTATCTATCAACTTCTTTTTTAATTTTTATAACCTCAGTTTTAGAGTAACCTCTGGCTATTAGCCTATGTGCTAACTCTTCACTTTCTTTAATGTAATCATTATTAAGTGAGCAATTACGTTTTACTCTCATCATCTGTCCTTTAATAATGCCTTTAAAGACATGTTTTGGATGTCCACTAGTAGCATAAAGCAGCGCATTACCTGCTATGGGTTTACGGTAAAGTGCTGTGTTTACAGAGTTGGATTTAGAATTCCCATATAGTGTAATGTCTAAGAAATTTATCTCTGTTTTATTCCATTCTTTGGTGAAGTTTAATCCCATTTTATTATTATTTAGATGTTGAATAAATTTATCAGCTGATGTTTCATCTGTCTTCCAAACTATTATAAGGTCATCAATAAACCTATTATATTGAATTATATGTTCGCGGTAGGGATTTGTATCACCATAAATGTAGGTTTCTTCAAACCAACCCATCACGAGATTTGCGTATGAGGGCGCAAATTTCGCCCCCATCGCCGTCCCTTGTTTTTGTATATAGTGATCATTTCCAAACACAAAACTATTATGTTCTAACAGAAACCTAATAATTTTAAGTACATAGTTTTTAAAGTCTACATTTAAATTACCATCTTTGTCTAAATAGAACTCTATTGCTAATAAGCCTACAGAGTGTGGTATTGAGGAATATAACGATGTGGCATCTACTGTGAGCCAACTATAGTTATCCTTCCAAGTAAAGTTCTTAAAGATATTGAGTATATGGGTAGTATCTTTTACATAGCTGTTTAATTTAAGGACATATGGCTGCAGTATGTCATCGACCCATTCGGACAAATGTTCAAGCAGGGAGCCATTGCCCGACACAATGGGTCTCCCCTTGACATTCACAAGCCCTTTATGAGTCTTTGGTAGATGATAAAACGCAGCAGTCCTTGGATGTTCAACATATAAATATTCAAATGTGGATTGATCTATAAACCCATGTCTTCTACCTTCACTCAAGATCTTAAATAGACGTCTCTGAAACTCTATTCGTGGATTGTGACTAACTTTTTCATAGACATTGGTATCATCCAACTGTCTGTGTGCCTCAGCTATATACCAGGTTTTGTCACAGACCACTATGCTGCTGCCTTTATCAGCCCGTTTTATCACGATACTTTCATTTTTCTCTAGGGCTACCAATGCCTCTCTTTCTTTTTTTGTCAAGTTGTTTATGTTATTCGCTTTCCCTGTTTTTTGCTGATGTAAAGTAGTCAGATCCTCCACAACTCTCTTCTGAAATAGTTCAAGAGGTTTACCTCTGGACTGTAAGGGATAAAATCTGGATTTACATTTAAAACCCACATGTTTATCTTTACTTTCCTCTTCGATTGAGGGTAAATTCCCTTCAGATATTAACTGTTCTAGATCATTGCATGCGCAAAGGTCCTGAAAAGTTAAATTATTTATCCTGTCACTTATTGTAATATCATTCTCATTAGATCTTGTAACATTATTTTCTTTATTTTCTTTAAGAAAATGTTTCTTTAGTGTAAGCGATCTAACAAATTTATTAGTATCTAAAATAGTCTGAAAGAGAACAAAATCCCTAGATGGACAAAAATTTAGTCCATAACTCAGGACCTTACTTTCAGTCTCACTCAGACTATAACTAGATATATTAATTACTGTGTTTAGACATACTTCCGATTGCTTTTGTTTTTGTTTTTGTTTTCTCTTGTGGGGTACCTTTCTTGTTTTTTCTTCTCTACCAAATCTTGTTTTATTTGTGTTGTTAATGTTCCCCCTCCCTTGGGTATGCCTGAATCCTCCCGAAAAACCTCTGTGGATCTTTTGTCTTTAGGTTTTGCTCCCTGTTCATTGATATACAATGTTGTGCCCCCTGCTTGGATATTTTCATTTAAATGAGTATTCATATCTGTTGTTACTTCTAGATTAGTACTTGACTCAATTGGTATATTATCCCAATCGGATGCTGAACTCCCCTCTGAATTTGAAAAGTCTGTCCCTGAGGCAGAACCTTCTTCGTCAGTGAAATTACTATTATCAGTATTAAATCGTACTTTTTTCTTCCAACGTCTATTTTTCTTGTGTGTTAGTGTGCCCTCATTAGTTATATCTTCCTTTATGTGAGCAGTACTTTTGTCTTGTGTCTGTATGGAGTTTTTTAAGTTAGTCTGTATTGCCCTTCTAAACTTCCTTCGCCACACATAAACTGTTTTATTGGCATAATCCTTACTGTCTCTTTGATATTTTATGTATTTAGTGTTCATTATATTACGTTTGGTAGCTTCGATTGTCTCTTGTAGTATGGTATCAAACTTTACATATTTATCATCATGTCTGAATTTGCTTAATTCCTTTTGTAGTACACAAATTTCTTCTCTATATTTAGATATTAAAGCAGTCTTATGTTTAATTAGAAGTCCCATCAGTCTAATGGAGCACTCCGTTAAAATGTCATTCCACTCTGATATAAAGTCCTGGTCATCTGTCTCGAATGTGGGGAACTTTTGTAATCTTAACCCACGAGGTATCATTCCTTTAGCAATATATTTAGTGAATGTCCAATTGTCCATGCGGAGTCTAAGTTCTTTTAGTTTATAATCCTCAAGCATAGAAAACAGGTCACCCAGTCCAGCATTTTTAATGCAAACTTTAGATAGATCCTCCAATTCTATATCATCCAAATCCCAATCATCATCAGTGCATAAAGAATAGTATTGTTTATCAGCTGCTAACTCCATTTTAAAGCCAGTATGGGTTTAGTAAAGAGGCTGTTAGATAGAAAGAATATATACGTAGATAATTTCTCTTTCTTTTATCTTTAACTTTATCTACAATCCTTGAGAGTAGAGGAACTCTCTTCATTAAGTCCCAGATTATATCGGCATACAGAGGAGCATTGGCCTATTCAGAGGCACGGATTGGATACAGACCGGTGAGAATGTGAAGGAGGTTCTGACGTCACATCCGATCGGTAAGTCCCGCACACGCTTGCAGTGGAACCGGAGTTGGAGAGAGAGTGATGGTCGTGCTTCACAGCGTGACTACCCTTTCGTCTACACAGAGGTGAGCCTAGCCGAGAGAAGTGGAAGACTTCCGCCTTCACGGAAAGGTAAAGAAGGGCTAAGGTGAATGCGAGTGTGCGGGTGAAGTATGTGATAAGACCGCCGTGTCAAGTGTTTGTTACAAATTGCTAGACTGCATTAATCTCACCTGTGCATTGTTATATGTATCCTGGTATCCTGGTATACACCATTCCGATGCTTACAAAGTATTTTATCCACTGGGCAGCGTTATACAAACTTTGTCATAATTTTTGAATCATTTAAAGGAACCTTCATTCGTCGGGAGTCGTCGGAAAAAGATGGTGCTCCGTGTTGGATGGCTTCAAGATGGATCCGCTCTGCTCCGGATGGATGAAGATAGAAGATGCCACCTGGATGAAGCCTTCTGCCCGTCTAGAGGTCCTCTTCTGCCCGGATCGGATGAAGACTTCTGCCCCTCTGGAGGACCACTTGTGCCCGGCTGGGTGAAGATGTCTCAAGGTAGGGTGATCTTCAAGGGGGTAATGTTAGGTTTTATTAAGGGGGGGATTGGGTGGGTTTTAGAGTAGGGTTGGGTGTGTGGGTGGTGGGTTTTAATGTGGGGGGTATTGTTTTTTTTTTAAGGTAAAAGAGCTGATTACTTTGGGGCAATGCCCCACAAAAAGCCCTTTTAAGGGCTATTTGTAATTTAGTATAGGGTAGGGAATTTTATTATTTTGGGGGGCTTTTTTAATTTTGTATGGGGGATTAGAGTAGGTGTAATTAGTTTAAATAAATTGTAATTATTTTTTTATTTTCTGTAATTTAGTGGGGGGGTTTGTACTTTAGTTTATTTAATTTAATTGTATTTAATTGCAGTTAGTTTAGGTAATTTATTTAATGATAGTGTAGTGTTAGGTGTAATTGCAACTTAGGTTAGGATTTATTTTAAAAATAAAAATTTGTACTTATTTTAACTAGGTAGTTATTAAATAGTTAATAACTATTTAATAACTATTGTACCTAGTTAAAATAAATACAAAGTTGCCTGTAAAATAAAAATAAACCCTAAGATAGCTACAATGTAACTATTAGTTATATTGTAGCTAGCTTAGGGTTTATTTTATAAGTAAGTATTTATTTTTAAATAGGATTAATTTATTTAATTGTAGTAATTTTATTTCATTTTATTTAAATTAAATTTAAGTTAGGGGGTGTTAGACTTAGGTTTAGACTTAGGTTTAGGAGTTAATAAATTTAATATAGCAGCAGCGACGATGTAGGGCGGCAGATTAGGGGTTAATAAATGTAGGTAGGTTGTGGCAACATTAGGAGGGGCAGATTAAGGGTTAATAAATAAAATGTAGGTGTCAGCGATGTTGGGGGCAGCAGATTAGGGGTTCATAGGGATAATGTAGGTGGCGGCGATATCCAGAGCGGCAGATAATAATTAATTATTAAGGGGTTAATAATATAATGCCGGTTTCAGCAATGTTGGGGGCGGCGGATTAGGGGTTAATAAGTGTAAGATTAGGGGTGTTTAGACTCAGGGTTCATGTTAGGGTGTTAGGTGTAGACATACATTTTATTTCCCCATAGGAATCAATGGCGCTGCATTTGAAGCTGAACGCTGCTTTTTTGCAGGTGTTATGTTTTTTTTCAGCTGAATCTGCCCCATTGTTTCCTATGGGGAAATCGTGCATGAGCACGTTTTGCCAGCTCTCCGCTACCGTAAGCAACGCTGGTATTGAGGTGAGATGTGGAGCTAAATTTTGCTCTACACTCACCTTTTTGCGACTAACGCCGGGTTTAAAAAAAAACGTAATACCAGCGTTGTCTTAAGGGAGCGTTGAAAAAAAAATGCCCCTGTTACCGCAAAACTCGTAATCTCGGTGTAAGATAGCAAACAGTAACATGATGCACTCTTACGCATCATGACAAACTGTTATACAAAACTGCAACAAAGGGTATTGAATTTAAAATTACATTTTTGAACAAAGCTCATTTATCATTGTCATAATAAGAAAAAACAGTTGCCTGTGCACTATCCTTAAATGTCCAAAGCATGTACGTGTACTTGCCTGTCAAGGCAAACCCCATAAGTGAGTCCTACTCTAATATAGCTGGAATAATATTTTATTAGTTCTAATTTGCCATGCTATACAGGTGACATAGCAGTCAATGGGCTCCATGTATTATGAAGCAGATGCTACTTTAGAGCCCTTGCAGAGAACATTGATAAATGAGGTACAATGTGTTAAAAAAAACTAAATTCCAACAGAGTAGGTGTAGAGCTAGAATGATCTTGTAATGGTTTAAGGTTAAGGTCTGTAAGAGAAAGGGCAGTGTGAGTTAAACTATGTTGTGAGGTGGAGGATAATGCTAACTTACCTCTTTAAAAGCAAATGCCAAAAAAATCTTGACCTCTTTTCCTGCTTATAAATTAAACCACTGCCTATACTCCCTACTGAAGTTGTAGGATGGTGGTATGAGTATAGACAGCTTCCTTATGGTTCCTGATAGAGTAACCAAGGCAGGGGTCTAGTTGGGTCTAATTTTGGTCTCCAGTGATCTGGTGGTGTAGGGGTGTGTAAGGATTGAAGTAGCTTTTACACTTTAGCAGTGGGAAGTCCCAGCCTTGAATTGGAGGACAGATATGTTAGGGTAGAGCGATGGCCAGGCTGGTAGGAGGTGAGGACACTTAAATTTGTGGCCTGGGTTGCCCTTCTAAGTTCAAGAAGCCAGACAAGCTCCTGAGTGCTCTATAGCCTCTGTCTTGGGCAAAGCATGGCTCCCTCATAGATAATGGTGGGCTGCTTACCTCTTGTAGCTCTGAGTAGTTAGGAACTCAGTTGCTGCCATTCCTGTATTTAGATTGTTAGTTTAATTATTGATAATTTATGTTAATGCAACAAGTGATAGTCTTCGCTTCCACTAATGTGTTTTGTGTCTTTTGCTAATATGGAGGCTTCTTTAGTAGAAAGAAAGAAGAGAAATGTCTTGCTAGGGTTGGGCTGTATTTGGGAGAGACCATTCTAGGCATTTAGTCCACTTTGACTACCTGATATATTTTTTACCTTAATCAATAATTATGACACGTGCAGTGAAAACTTGAATGTAATTTTATAATTAAAAACATTTTTAAACAACCGACCAGATACTTCATATCAACTATAAACAAACATTCTGATGTCTGGGTAAAAGTTACGCATACAATGAGTAGATTAGTGATGTCGCGAACCTAAAATTTTGCGTTCGCAAACAGCGGACGCGAACTTCCACAACTGTTCGCGAACGGGCGAACCGGGCGAAACACCATAGACTTCAATGGGCAGGTGAATTTTAAAACCCACAGGGACTCTTTCTGGCCACAATAGTGATGGAAAAGTTGTTTCAAGGGTACTAACACCTGGACTGTGGCATGCCGGAGGGGGATCCATGGCAAAACTCCCATGGAAAATTACATAGTTGATGCAGAGTCTGGTTTTAAGCCATAAAGGGCATAAATCACCTAACATTGCTAAATTGTTTGGAACAACGTGCTTTAAAACATCAGGTATGATGTTTTATCGATCAGGTAGTGTAAGGGTTACGCCCGCTTCACAGGGACAGACCAAACTCCACGTTTAAAGGGACAGTCTACACCAGAATTTTTATTGTTTTAAAAGATAGATAATCCCTTTATTACCAATTTCCCAGTTTTGCATAACTAACACATTTATAATAATATACTTTTAACCTCTGTGATTATATTGTATCTAAGCCTCTGCAAACTGCCTCTTTTTTCAGTTCTTTTGACAGACTTGCAGTCTAGCCAATCAGTGCCTGCTCCCAGATAACTTCTCGTGCACGAGCACAGTGTTATCTATATGAAATACGTGAACTAACACCCTCTAGTGGTGAAAAACTGTTAAAATGCAATCTGAAAGAGGTGGGCTTCAAGTTCTAAGGTGGGCTTCTAGGTCTAAGGTGACACTGTGCCCTGGCAGGCAGGCACTGAAACGCACACGTGTAAAGGAAACTGACTGCTATTATTTCACAGTAAAAAAAGTGTTGTTGTTTTTTTAAATCTACACTACTGTTACACCAGATATGAGTTGCACTGGGGTGACACTGTGCCCTGGCAGGCAGGCACTTAAACGCACACGTGTGAAGGAAACTGACTGCTATTATTTAACACAGTCAAAAAAGTGTTGTTGTTTTTTTTAAATCTACACTACTGTTACACCAGATATGAGTTGCACTGGGGTGACACTGTGCCCTGGCAGGCAGGCACTGAAACGCACACGTGTGAAGGAAACTGACTGCTATTATTTAACACAGTCAAAAAAGTGTTGTTTTTTTTAAATCTACACTACTGTTACACCAGATATGAGTTGCACTGGGGTGACACTGTGCCCTGGCAGGCAGGCACTTAAACGCACACGTGTGAAGGAAACTGACTGCTATTATTTAACACAGTCAAAAAAGTGTTGTTTTTTTAAATCTACACTACTGTTACACCAGATATGAGTGGTGGCACTGGGCAAGTGGGCACAGTATACGCTGTGAGCCTGACACACAAGCTGGCAGGCAGGCAACTGCAATTAGATTACACAGGGAGAAAAAAGAAAAAGCAGCCCTAAAAAGGGCTTTTTGGGGTGCTGTCCTTACAGCAGAGATCAGATGAGTCCTTCAGGACTGTAGTGGACACTGAATACACTAGCCTAGCTATCGATTCCCCTACTAAATCAGCAGCAGCTACACTGTCCCTCCTCTCACTAACAATGCAGCTTCCGAATTAATCTAAAATGGATGCTGTAAAGGAGGTAGGAGGGTTTGGGAGGGAGGGTCTGCTGCTGATTGGCTGGAATGTGCCTGCTGTCTGTGAGGTACAGGGTCAAAGTATTACTCAATGATGATGAATAGGGGGCGGATCGAACATCGCATATGTTCGCCCGCCGCGGCGAACGCGAACATGCTATGTTCGCCAGGAACTATTCACCGGCGAACAATTCGCGTCATCACTATAAAAGTGTGTTTTTAAAACAGTAAATATTTGTGTTTTTAATATTGTGAACTGAGCATGAAATAGATCATAAACAAGACATGCCGACGTCTTAAAAAGTAAAAATTTACTGTGAAGATCAGCTTGTAAGGTGATTTCTGATAGATTGGAATACCTTTGGCATATTGCCTTAGTGAAAACTAGTTTGTAGATACATTTCTAATCTTGATTAACTAAATGTGACTGTGATTTTTAACTTAATAGCATATTTTGCATTTTTACCAGAAGAGGGCAATAGCATTGGAAAAAAATCAATCTATCTATCTATCTATCTATCTATCTATCTTTATTTGACTTTATTGTTTCACATATGTGATAAAGGAAATCATTTGCGCCCTGCGTGGGGCAAATTATCTGTTCTATGATTAAATATATACATTGTTGGTTGTGAAAGAAAAAAACAAATATGGAATGAGAGAGATAATACAGTACTTTAAAAATATATGTACTATGCAGGATGTGAATTTGTCTTCAGAAAGCTTTCTCTCAAGCTATCATTGTAAGTATGATTCTCCCTCACTTCTGTATCTCTGTGCAGATTGGCTATTCAGAAGTAGTTATGTCGCGAACCTAAAAATTTGGATTGGCGAACGGAGAACTTGAACTTCCACAAAAGTTTGCGAACCGGCGAACCGGGCGAACCGCCATAGACTTCAAAAGGCAGGCGAATTTTAAAACCCACAGGGACTCTTTCTGGCCACAATAGTGATGGAAAAGTTGTTTCAAGGGCACTAACACCTGGACTGTGGCATGCCCGAGGGGGATCCATGGCAAAACTCCCATGGAAAATTACATAGTTGATGCAGAGTCTGGTTTTAATCCATAAAGGGCATAAATCACCTAACATTCCTAAATTGTTTGGAATAACGAGCTTTAAAACATCAGGTACGATGTTGTATCGATCAGGTAGTGTAAGGGTTACGTGTAAGGGTTGCGCCCACTTCACAGTGCGCAGTGTAGGTGATATACCTGCCCTGACCATGCTTTGCAGACCAGGTATCAGTGGTCAGATGGACCCTTGCCCCAACACTGTGTGCCATTATAGCAGACTTATATGGCTTTGGCGTTGCTTTTTGGTAATTAGAAGGCTGCTAAATGCCACTGTGCACCACACGTGTTTTATGCCCAGCAGTGAAGGGGTTAATTAGGGAGCATGTAGGCAGCTTGTAGAGTTAATTTTAGCTTAAGCGTAGTGTAGTAGACAACCCAAAGTATTGATCTAGGCCCATTTTGGTATATTTCATGCCACCATTTCACCGCCAAATGCTATCAAATAAAAAAAAATTGTTCACTTTTTCACAAACTTTAGGTTTCTCACAGAAATTATTTACAAACAACTTATGCAATTATGGCATAAATGGTTGTAAATGCTTCTCTGGGATCCCCTTTGTTCAGAAATAGCAGACTTATATGGCTTTGGCGTTGCTTTTTGATAATTAGAAGGCTGCTAAATGCCACTGCGCACCACACGTGTTTTATGCCCAGCAGTGAAGGGGTTAATTAGGGAGCATGTAGGGAGCTTATAGAGTTAATTTTAGCTTAAGTGTAGTGTAGTAGACAACCCAAAGTATTGATCTAGGCCCATTTTGGTATATTTCATGCCACCATTTCACCGCCAAATGCGATCAAATAAAACAAAAAATTGTTCACTTTTTCACAAACTTTAGGTTTCTCACAGAAATTATTTACAAACAACATATGCAATTATGGCATAAATGGTTGTAAATGCTTCTCTGGGATCCCCTTTGTTCAGAAATAGCAGACTTATATGGCTTTGGCGTTGCTTTTTCGTAATTAGAAGGCTGCTAAATGCCACTGCGCACCACACGTGTTTTATGCCCAGCAGTGAAGGGGTTAATTAGGGAGCATATAGGGAGCTTGTAGAGTTAATTTTAGCTTAAGTGTAGTGTAGTAGACAACCCAAAGTATTGATCTAGGCCCATTTTGGTATATTTCATGCCACCATTTCCCCGCCAAATGCGATCAAATTTAAAAAAAACTTAAATTTTTTTGCAATTTTAGGTTTCTCACTGAAAGAAAGTCTGCCAGTACTAAAATAAAAGGTTTTTAAAAAATGTTTATTTTTTTTAGCATATTTACATATGCTGTAGTGTAGCATCCCCCCTTAGCCCCCAACCTCCCTGATCCCCCCCCAAAACAGCTCTCTACCCCTCCCCATCTGCCTTATTGGCAGCCATCTTGGGTACTGGCAGCTGTCTGCTATTATTTCACAGTCAAAAAAGTTTTTTTTTTTTTTTTAAATGTACACTACTGTTACACCAGATATGAGTGGTAGCACTGGGCAAGTGGGCACAGTATACGCTGTGAGCCTGACACACACGCTGGCAGGCAGGCAACTGCAATTAGATTACACAGGAAAAAAAAAAAAGTAGACTGATGTTCTAGCCCTAAAAAGGCTGTCCTTACAGCAGAGATCAGATGAGTCTTTCAGGACTGTAGTGGACACTGAATACACTAGCCTAGCTATCGATTTCCCTATTAAATCAGCAGCAGCTACACTGTCCCTCCTCTCACTAAGAATGCAGCTTCCAAATGAATCTAAAATGGATGCTGTCCAGGAGGTGGGAGGGTCTGGGAGGGAGGGTCTGCTGCTGATTGGCTGTAATGTGTATTCTGACTGTGAGGTACAGGGTCAAAGTTTACTCAATGATGACGAATAGGGGGCGGATCGAACATCGCATATGCGATGTTCGCCGGGAACTATTCACCGGCGAACAATTCGCGACATCACTATTCAGAAGTAGTGATGTCGCGAACATAAAAATTTGGGTTCGCAAACGGCGAACGCGACCTTCCACAACTGTTCGCAAAACGGCGAAACGGGCGAACCGCCATAGACTTCAATAGGCAGGCAAATTTTAAAACCCACAGGGACTCTTTCTGGCCACAATAGTGATGGAAAAGCTGTTTCAAGGGGACTAACACCTGGACTGTGGCATGCCGAAGGGGGATCCATGGCAAAACTCCCATGGAAAAGTACATAGTTGATGCATAGTCTGGTTTTAATCCATAAAGGGCATAAATCATCTAACATTCCTAAATTGTTTGGAATAACGTGCTTTAAAACATCAGGTATGATGTATCGATCAGGTAGTGTAAGGGTTACGCCCGCTTCACAGTGCGCAGTGTAGGTGATATACCTGCCCTGACCATGCTTTGCAGACCAGGTATCAGTGGTCAGATGGACACTTGCCCCAACACTGTGTGCCAGACATGCCATTATAGCAGACTTATATGGCTTTGGCGTTGCTTTTTGGTAATTAGAAGGCTGCTAAATGCCACTACGCACCACACGTGTTTTATGCCCAGCAGTGAAGGGGTTAATTAGGGAGCATGTAGGCAGCTTGTAGAGTTAATTTTAGCTTAAGTGTAGTGTAGTAGACAACCCAAAGTATTGATCTAGGCCCATTTTGGTATATTTCATGCCACCATTTCACTGCCAAATGCGATCAAATAAAAAAAAAATTGTTCACTTTTTCACAAACTTTAGATTTCTCACAGAAATTATTTACAAACAACGTATGCAATTATGGCATACATGGTTGTAAATGCTTCTCTGGGATCCCCTTTGTTCAGAAATAGCAGACTTATATGGCTTTGGCATTGCTTTTTGGTAATTTGAAGGCTGCTAAATGCCGCTGCGCACCACACATGTTTTATGCCCAGCAGTGAAGGGGTTAATTAGGGAGCATGTAGGCAGCTTGTAGAGTTAATTTTAGCTTAAGTGTAGTGTAGTAGACAACCCAAAGTATTGATCTAGGCCCATTTTGGTATATTTCATGCCACCATTTCACCGCCAAATGCGATCAAATTTAAAAAACTTTAATTTTTTCGCAACTTTAGGTTTCTCACTGAAATTATTTACAAATAGCTTGTGCAATTATGGCACAAATGGTTGTAAATGCTTCTCTGGGATCCCCTTTGTTCAGAAATAGCAGACATATATGACTTTGGTGTTGCTTTCTGGTAATTAGAAGGCCGCTAAATGCTGCTGCGCATCACACGTGTATTATGGCTAGCAGTGAAGGGGTTAAATAGGTAGTTTGTAGGGAGCTTGCAGGGTTAATTTTAGCTTTAGTGTAGAGATCAGCCTCCCACCTGACACATCAGACCCCCTGATCCCTCCCAAACAGCTCCCTTCCCTCCCCCACCCCACAATTGTCCCCGCCATCTTAAGTACTGGCAGAAAGTCTGCCAGTACTAAAATAAAAGGTTTTTATTTATTTTTTATTTTTTTAGCATATTTACATATGCTGTGGTGTAGCATCCCCCTTAGCCCCCAACCTCCCTGACCCCCCCCCCCCCCCGAGCAGCTCTCTAACCCTCCCCATCTGCCTTATTGGCGGCCATCTTGGGTACTGGCAGCTGTCTGCTATTATTTCACAGTCAAAAAAGTGTTGTTTTTTTTAAATGTACACTACTGGTACACCAGATATGAGTGGTGGCACTGGGCAAGTGGGCACAGCATACGCTGTGAGCCTGACACACACGCTGGCAGGCAGGCAACTGCAATTAGATTACACAGGAAAAAAAAAAAAAACCAGACTGATGTTCTAGCCCTAAAAAGGGCTTTTTGGGGTGCTGTCCTTACAGGAGAGACAAGATGAGTCCTTCAGGACTGTAGTGGACACTGAATACACTAGCCTAGATATCGATTTCCCTATTAAATCAGCAGAAGCTACACTGTCCCTCCTCTCACTAAGAATGCAGCTTCCAAATGAATCTAAAATGGATGCTGTCCAGGAGGTGGGAGGGTCTGGGAGGGAGGGTCTGCTGCTGATTGGCTCTAATGTGTCTTCTGACTGTGAGGTACAGGGTCAAAGTTTACTCAATGATAAAGAATAGGGGGCGGACCGAACATCGCATACTATTCGTCGGCGACATCACTATTCAGAAGTGCAACTAATTTAACATATCAAATACAATGTAGCTCTAACCTAAGGCAGGGCTGCCTAACTATGCCCTGTGGGTCACATCCCGCCTTCCAAGTTTTCTTGGGTGGCCTTCTGCAGCTCTGAGTGGAAAGCACACGCCAGCAATATGTTCCAAATATTTTAAACTTGAATAGTTTATAATGTGATTGATTTTTTTTTAAAAAGAACATCAACATTCAAAATAAATGTTTTTCATATCACATTTGCTTTATTTTGTTGGCCAGTGACACTTTGAAAAGCCTTTCGATCACATTTATCTTATTTTCCTTTGTTAATCAGTTGACAACTATAATTAAGCTCCTGCACAAATCAAGCAATCACTGTGCATCATGTAGGAAGGTCAGGTTTCTGAATTCCAGCCTCCAAGAAGGGGGAGAGATTACAAATATCAGAAAAAATAAAAATTAGAAAACGGCAGAAAATAAATAATGAGAATTAATTGCAAAGTTATTGTTTACTCTGTTAATAATTAAAGGGACACTAAACACAAATTGTAAACTACATGATTATAAGCATTCATAAATAAGAATAATTTTGTATTGAAAACTGCAGCTTAATTTTGTCAGATGAGTATATTGTTTTATGTTTACTCTTTTCACTGATTTCCCTGTTCCCCAGAACAAAAGAGCTCCTGCTAACCAATCACAAACTAATATTTAGATATAGCACAAACTCTGGCCTGGAGTACAAGTTGTTGGGTAAATCAATTGCGTACGCACTGAGCGCAATGTGGCTGTACTGCAAATCTCTTTATGGGACACTTTGAGGAGGGTTTCCTTGGAGATGGAGCATGGGGGGCAAATCTCGTGCTCCATAGATGTTTCATTGACGATATATTCATCATTTGGAGAGGAGGAATGGAATTGCTAAGTATGTTCATAGAAGACATGAACAGCAATAACATGGGTTTAGAATTTAGCCACGAGTATAGTAGCTCAAAAATCAGCTTCTGTCAGGGTGCCAGGAATCAGACTGAGACGAGAAGTGCAAAAAAAAACCACACCTTTATTAATAGCAAAAAAATAATAAAAAGTCCACAAGTCAAATAACAAGCCAGAAGTCAAAACCAGAGCTGGTAGTCAGACGAGCCGAGTCAGGAGCCAAAGTGAATAGTCAGACGAGCCGGAATCAGGAACAAGGAAAACAGCAGAGTCAGGAACAAGCCAGGGATCAGGAACCAGGAGGGACATCAGGCAGCCAGGTAATACACAGGAACTCTCACAAACAAGTCTGAGACAACGCAAAGGCAAAGCATACTGAACAGAGGCCCTAATAAGTGATGACATCACAATTCTGAGACTGCATCCTGGCTCACATGGATGATGCACACCAGTCTGGCCATAAAAGGAAGTGCAGGAAATGAGCAGCATCCCCCACAATGCACTACAGGGAGTGCAGAATTATTAGGCCAATTAGTATTTTGACCACATCATCCTCTTTATGCATGTTGTCTTACTCCAAGCTGTATAGGCTCGAAAGCCTACTACCAATTAAGCATATTAGGTGATGTGCATCTCTGTAATGAGAAGGGGTGTGGTCTAATGACATCAACACCCTATATCAGGTGTGCATAATTATTAGGCAACTTCCTTTCCTTTGGCAAAATGGATCAAAAGAAGGACTTGACAGGCTCAGAAAAGTAAAAAATAGTGAGATATCTTGCAGAGGGATGCAGCACTCTTAAAATTGCAAAGCTTCTGAAGCGTGATCATCGAACAATCAAGCGTTTCATTCAAAATAGTCAACAGGGTCGCAAGAAGCGTGTGGAAAAACCAAGGCGCAAAATAACTGCCCATGAACTGAGAAAAGTCAAGCGTGCAGCTGCCAACATGCCACTTGCCACCAGTTTGGCCATATTTCAGAGCTGCAACATCACTAGAGTGCCCAAAAGCACAAGGTGTGCAATACTCAGAGACATGGCCAAGGTAAGAAAGGCTGAAAGACGACCACCACTGAACAAGACACACAAGCTGAAACATCAAGACTGGGCCAAAAAATATCTCAAGACTGATTTTTCTAAGGTTTTATGGACTGATGAAATGAGAGTGAGTCTTGATGGGCCAGATGGATGGGCCCGTGGCTGGATTGGTAAAGGGCAGAGAGCTCCAGTCCGACTCAGACGCCAGGAAGGTGGAGGTGGAGTACTGGTTTGGGCTGGTATCATCAAAGATGAGCTTGTGGGGCCTTTTCGGGTTGAGGATGGAGTCCAGCTCAACTCCCAGTCCTACTGCCAGTTTCTGGAAGACACCTTCTTCAAGCAGTGGTACAGGAAGAAGTCTGCATCCTTCAAGAAAAACATGATTTTCATGCAGGACAATGCTCCATCACACGCGTCCAAGTACTCCACAGCGTGGCTGGCAAGAAAGGGTATAAAAGAAGAAAATCTAATGACATGGCCTCCTTGTTCACCTGATCTGAACCCCATTGAGAACCTGTGGTCCATCATCAAATGTGAGATTTACAAGGAGGGAAAACAGTACACCTCTCTGAACAGTGTCTGGGAGGCTGTGGTTGCTGCTGCACGCAATGTTGATGGTGAACAGATCAAAACACTGACAGAATCCATGGATGGCAGGCTTTTGAGTGTCCTTGCAAAGAAAGGTGGCTATATTGGTCACTGATTTGTTTTGTTTTTGAATGTCAGAAATGTATATTTGTGAATGTTGAGATGTTATATTGGTTTCACTGGTAAAAATAAATAATTGAAATGGGTATATATTTGTTTTTTGTTAAGTTGCCTAATAATTATGCACATTAATAGTCACCTGCACACACAGATATCCCCCTAAAATAGCTAAAACTAAAAACAAACTAAAAACTACTTCCAAAAATATTCAGCTTTGATATTAATGAGTTTTTTGGGTTCATTGAGAACATGGTTGTTGTTCAATAATAAAATTAATCCTCAAAAATACAACTTGCCTAATAATTCTGCACTCCCTGTATATTCAGGAAGAGAGGTGAGTAAATTGGCTTCCAGCAGCACATGGCAAACACAACAGGGAAAAAACCCTGACAGTACCCTCTCCTCAACAAACCCTCCCCCGCGGGAGGACAAAAGGCTTATTGGGGAAACGGGCATGGAAGGCACGGAGGAGGGCGGGAGCATTAACATCAGAGGAGGGAACCCAAGAACGCTCCTCCAGACCGTAGCCCCTCCAGTGAACCAAATACTGTACATGGCCCCTGGACATACAAGAGTAAATAATGCTGCTGACCTCATACTCCTCATGGTTGTCAACAAAGATAGGATGGGGACGAGGCAACACAGTGGTAAACCGATTACAAACCAATGGTTTCAGGAGGGAGACATGAAAAACATTGGAGATGCGCATAGCAGGAGGAAGGTCAAGAGGGTAGGCCACAGTATTAACCCGTCGGAGTATTCGAAAAGGACCAACAAAACGGGGAGCCAATTTATTGGAAGGCACACGAAGGTTCAAGTTGCGGGAGGACAGCCAAACTCTCTCACCAACCTGGTAGAAAGATGCGGGCAGATGCCTACGATCAGCCTGGAACTTTTGGCGCTGCATATAACGATGAAGGCAATACTGAATTTGCACCCACGTGGAATGGAGTTGCCGGAGATGCTCCTCCAAAGCTGGAATACCCTGAGACATGAATGAATCGGGCAACAAGGATGGTTGAAACCCATAATTTGCCATGAACAGGGATAACTTGGAGGAAGCATTAATAGGTAACAGTTCAGACCAATTATTGTGGTGATCTGAGACATAGCAACGGAGGAACAGTTCCAGAGCTTGATTAGACCGTTCCGCAGCCCCATTGGATTGAGGGTGATATGCCGAGGAGAAGGAAAGCTGGATCCCCATTTGAGCACAAAAGGAACGCCAAAATCTGGAGACAAACTGGCTACCCCAGTCCGACACTATCTCCTTGGGTAACCCATGTAAACGGAAGACCTCCCGGACAAATATTGAAGCAAGCTCCTGAGTGGTAGGCAGCTTCATCAAGGGAATGCAATGTGACATTTTAGAAAAACGGTCAACCACCATAAGGATAACAGTATTGCCATTGGAAACAGGGAGCTCAACAATGAAGTCCATGGAAAGATGTGTCCAAGGACGCTCACCATTAGCAATAGATGGAAGAAGACCCACAGGAAGACGTCGAGGAGTCTTATTCTGTGCACAAACTGAGCAGGAGGCAACATATGCAGCAACATCAGAACGGAGATCTGGCCACCAGAATTGTCGAGTAACAGACCAAATCATTTGGTTTTTGCCTGGGTGACCTGCGGCTTTAGGATAGTGGTAAGTGTGCAAAAGTTTAGTTCGAAGATTCTCAGGAACAAAACACTTACCACTAGGTTTCTCAGGAGGTGCATTGGTTTGTGCAGCCAGGATCTCCTCCCCCAAGGGAGAAGTAAAATTAGTACGTATGGTAGCGATTAGAGAACACGTAGGAGACAACGGAACAGGAGGCTTCCGCAAGCGCTTATTGAAAGAGGGCCTCTCTCTGAGTCTGATGTCAATTTGGATAAAAAAAGACACCAATGCCTCGAGATCCTCTGGTAAATCTCTGGCAGCAACTTTGTCTTTAATCGCATCAGAGAGCCCATGAAAGAAGGCGGCAACAAGGGCTTCATTGTTCCAACCTACCTCTTCGGCAAGCGTACGGAACTCAATAGCATACTGAGCAACAGATCTTGTACCTTGCTGAATGGACATGAGTCATTTAGCAGCAGAGGAGGAGCGAGCTGGAACATCAAATAACCTTTGAAAGGAGGCCACAAATTCAGGGTAATTTGAAATCACAGGTTTATTAGTCTCCCACAAGGGATTAGCCCAGGCAAGAGCTGTGTCAGAGAGTAACGAGATGAGAAATCCCACCTTAGCTCTGTCAGAGGGAAATGCCTGAGGTAACATCTCAAAGTAAATACCCACCTGGTTCAAAAACCCTCTGCACTGAATAGGATCGCCTCCATATCGCTGAGGTAGTGGTGCAGAACTGATTATGCTCCTGGTAGGCATAGGTGCAGCAGCGGAAACAGGAGCAGCCATAACTTGTGGGACTCTTTGGTCCAAATGTATAGTGCGAGTCAGCAGGGTTTGCAAGGCTAGTGCAAATTGATCCAAGCGGTGATCCTGTACATCCATCCTCGAAATGATGGCAGGTAAAGGTGGATAATTAGCAGCATCAGGATTCATGGCCTTTGCGTAATGTCAGGGTGCCAGGAATCAGACTGAGACGAGAAGTGCAAAAATAACCACACCTTTATTAATAGCAAAAAATAATAAAAAGTCCACAAGTCAAATAACAAGCCAGGAGTCAAAACCAGAGCTGGTAGTCAGGCGAGCCGAGTCAGGAGCCAAAGCAATTAGTCAGACGAGCCGGAATCAGGAACAAGGAAAACAACAGAGTCAGGAACAAGCCAGGGATCAGGAACCAGGAGGGACGTCAGGCAGCCAGGTAATACACAGGAACTCTCACAAACAGGTTTGAGACAACGCAAAGGCAAAGCATACTGAACAGAGGTCCTTTAAATAATAAGTGATGACATCACAATTCTGAGACTGCATCCTGTCTCACATGGATGATGCACACCAGTCTGGCCATAAAAGGAAGTACAGGAAATGAGCAGCATCCCCCACAATGCACCATATTCAGGAAGAGAGGTGAGTAAAATGGCTGCCACAGCACATGGCAAACACAACAGGCAAAAAACCCTGACAGCTTCCTTGATATAGAAATTGAAATCCAAAACAAAGAAATTTCCACTAGAACGTTCTTTAAAAATGTGGACGCTAATAACTATATAGATTACAAAAGCTGCCACCATGAACGATGGAAAAATAACATCCCAAAAAGTCAACTTCTAAGAATGAGAAGAAACTGCTCAAACATAAATGATTTTGAAACCCAATCTGAAACATTAATTACAAGATTTAAAAATAAAGGTTATAATAATGACAAAATTGTCAAAACAAAAAATGAAATAAAAAACATAGATAGAGGTGATATTTTAAAAAATGAAAAGAAAAAAGGATCCAGTGAAGAAACTGATCTAATAAAAGTCCCTTTTATAACTACATACTCCTGCCAACACAAACAGCTAACGAAAATAGTTTCTAAACACTGGCACTTAATAAAAAAGTGATCCAGTGATAGGTAAGAAAATCAGTGAAAAACCACAGATAATTTTTAGGAAAGCTAAAAACCTAAAAAATATATTGTCACTGAGTGAATATTGCAAACAAAACAAACAAAAAGATAAAAATTTGTCAGGGAGATATATTAGAGGCTTTTTTCCATGCCACAATTGCAAATCGTGCAAACACATCAGCAAAACAGAAATAGTGACAATTGGTATATAAAAATATATTTATAATAAATTCATGCTCTGCCCAGTATCATACATTTGCCATATTAGGTATTTTCCACATAATGGGTTTCAAATAGAATTTTAGATTTTTAAGGAATTGTAAATATAATTTTTATATATATATATATATTTTAATGATTCAGCAACTAGATTAAATCTTTTTATTGGGAGTTATATTAGTTTTTAACTTCTAAGTAAAGCTGGTACCATATCCTATAATATTTGATGAATTATAGAAACCCATATTGATCGCTAGTACTTTTATATGAATTGAATTGGTAAAATTATATTCATTTTTATATAAAATTAAATTATTTTTGTTTCAAATTAAATTGCTTTTTGTTTAAGATTTTTGTAAAATATCATGTTATATACACTGTTTCATAGTCCCTATTTGTGAGACCAAAGATTGAAATGGTTGTAACAAAGAAAATAAACTCTGTAGATACCAAAATGAAGAAACAAAGGTTACTAATGAGAACAAAAAGAGAGACTGATACAAAACAATAAAAAAGCAATGAAAGAGTTAACAGTGGTGAAAGAGTTAAAACCGCCAGGAAATGAATTGCAGGAAGGCAATAAAAAGCAGGGCTCAGATAAAATCAGGCATCTTGACAAAGGCTTCATAGTCAAAACGCGTAGACGATCTGACAATCCTGCTGAAAAAAAAGCTAAAGGAGGGAAAAAAGCAACACTTTCCTAGTGGTAAAAACAATGGAAGGTCTTTTGTAGGGCATTGCCCTAAAGGTAACTGCTCTTTTGCAAATAAAATAAGCAAATTACCCCCTAACATTACAACCCCTCAACCCCCAAATTAATAAAAACCTAATTTAAAAAAAAATAATGTAACCATTGCCCCGAAAGGGGCATTTTGATGGGCATTCTCCTTAAAAGGGCATTCAGCTCTTTTAACAGCCCCAAAAAATAAAAAAAAATCCCTAATCTTAAAAAAAACAAAAAAACAAAAAACACTAATCCCCAAATTGGTACTCACCAATGACGAAGGGTGGCAATCCATATTCATCCCGGCAGCGAAACATCTTCATCCATTGGCGGAGCATCTTCTCCAATCTTCATCCATCCCACGGTCCAAATTGTATCTTCATCCCGTTGGCGACAGTGAAGTCCTCTGGCGATGTCATCTGCAATGTCAGTCCTCCTCTTCAAACCAGCAACACGGAGCTCCTCTTCATGCAGTCCCTAGCCACACACTGAAGATTGAATGCAAGGTACCCCTTTTATATGGGGGTACCCTTGCATTCCTATTGGCTGACAAATTCAAATCAGCCAATAGGATGAAAGCTGCTTACATCCTATTAGCTGATTTGACTTTGAAGAATCAAAGTTGTGGCCACAACTGAGTTCTTTGAATTTCTTCCGTATCTCCAAATTGAGCAATGTTGTGCTAGTGTTGCACTCGCCCTAACCGGACTTCTGATCGTGTCTTACCTCGTTGTGTAGGGGTCTTGGGAAGCAGCTCCCTACTGTTATACCTTAATGGAGGATCAGCCTCTCTCCGTTTGAAGTTCCCGGCGGCTTGCTTTCTCTCCCTGACGTCGTTTGTTCCACGTGTTCCGTTGGAGGCCAATCAGGTAACCGGCACAACACTAGCACAACATTGCTCAATTTGGAGATACGGAAGAAATTCAAAGAACTCAGTTGTGGCCACAACTTTTTTGCAACAATTGTATACACAATTCAATAACTCTGAACAAACATGGAGTGTATTCCAGAGTTTTTTGTTTTTTTTTATATTACCTCAAAAGCCTCACCTAAGTAGCCTTTTTAATAGAACAACATGTTTTTATATGTATGCATATGCAAATAATTAGTGGTTAATGATACCATTCTGATTTTATTTTATTTTGTACAACATTTTATCTGTGTAACATTGTATTTATAACGTGAATTGTCATATAAATATTATTTGAATATACATAAGTTTCGTGTCATCCCTATATAATACGAAGGAGTATATAATATTTTTTCTGATACATGACACCAAAGGTACACTAGGTACCAGGTTGTTAAAGTTACATAACGACAGCACAAAAATATATAGCACTGGTGTTATCACTATAAACACTAAGGAGTTTTTAGAATAATAATATTTTACTAGGTACAAACAGTACAAGGTTGTTAAAGGTATAGAATTAGCACAATACATATAACACTGGTGTCACCACTATGATACACTAAGGAGTTTTTAGAACAATATTTTTTCAATAAATTTCAGATACAGGGAATTTGAAGGTACAACTCAGTACCAAGTTCTTAAAGGTATACACGCAGAACAAAATATTCAATATCACGAAGACACAGGACAGGTCGATAAAACATAGGAGTATTTTGTGAATAATACACACAATTAATTAGATAGTATATAGAATTATCACTAACATTTAGTCCTACTCACAGCTAATACTACTAGCGCTCCCCACCCCCACCACATACACTTTGTATATCTCTGATATTGGGAGAATATCAGAATTGGGGTAGCATTGTGAGCTGAAAAGGTCTGATAATATCACACACTACACACACCTCTAGCCTTTAAACATTTTGGGCTAGATTACAAGTGGAGCACAATAAATAGCACTGAGTGGTGTATCTTTTGTGCAACTTCACACATAGGCCTCTATTTATCAAGGTCTGGCGGACCTGATCCGACAGTGCGGATCAGGTCTGCCAGACTTCGCTGAATACGGCGAGCAATACGCTCGCCGTATTCAGCATTGCACCAGCAGCTAACAAGAGCTGCTGGTGCAACGCCGCCCCCTGCTGACTAGCGGCCAATCGGGGGTGTCAATCAACCCGATCGTACTAGATCGGGTTGATTTGCGGCGATGTCTATCCGCCTGCTCAGAGCAGGCGGACAGGTTATGGAGCAGCGGTCTTTGTGACCGCTGCTTCATAACTGCTGTCTGCAGACTCGCCAGACACACAGGGCATCAAGCTCCATACGGAGCTTGATACATATGCCCCAATGTGCCAGATTACATATGGTGCATTAGTGTACTGAGCTTAAAGTAAAAAATTAGCATGGCTTAGTTAATGCGGGTTTTACAAGTAGAAAATAAAAGGCGTATGAGTAAAAGACTCAGACTCGCTAACTTCAGAACTTTGGATTTTGTGAGCTTGCTAACTCCTTCTCACCATAGCCTTCTTTGGGGTGCACTAAATAAACAAAACAAAGATCAGCGAGGCAGGAGAAAAATGCTAAAACTTAGCTTTTTTGGCAATACAGAAAATAATAAAAACACTGTACATGGCTACTGACCCCTAGCTGTAGTGGTCTTATGCATTTCAGCTACGTGCCTTAGTCTCAGACCTCTGGTCTTTCAGGTCTATGACTAGGGCACACAACTGAAGCCTACAACTAGGGGTCTATAGACATGTACAGTGTTTTTATTATTTTCTGTATTGCCAATAAAAGCTAAGTTTTAGCCTTTTTCTCATGCCTCGCTGAACATTGTTTTGTGCATTTAATTGGAAGAAGCAGAATCTTCCATTAGGGTTTGCAAGTAGAAAATCTATTATAGCAGGAGTGTTTTTTTTGTCTGTGGAGCCCGAGCATGTACACATTAAGATGGCTGAAGCATAAATATAAATAGGTGGAACAGTGAACACAGATGTATTGTTTGGCTGGAAAGACTACGTTTGTGAAGCCGAGAACTCTTTATGCTTTCGATGGCATAACGCCGGACTCTGGATGCTTGCAATCATCCTTCAATTTCCAGCTAGGCGTAATGGTGACTTTCTTTCTTTGTATGTTGCTCGTATACTGAGTGCTATTTGGGGTTTCACACTGGGATTTGGAGTGCACTAAAGAAAGCCTTTTTCTATTTATCGATTGCGCACTAACCCGACACTGCACTAGAACAAATGCGCTAAAGCCGAAGGTGCATTAGGAATATTTAAATTTCTATGTTCTTCACTTAGAAGAAAATGTTCTTTTTATTCTTAAATATATATTTATACAGATAGATAGATAGATAGATAGATAGATAGATAGATAGATAGATAGATAGATATTGTATAGACAGACATAGGAATCCTTAAAGGGCCATGATACCCAAAAGTTGAAACACTTGAAAGTGATGAAGCATAGCTGTAAAAAGCTGACTATCTCTATGTAAAAAAAAGAAAGATTTTACCTCAAAAAGTGTTCAAACCCCATTGCAAAGGAGCAAATCAGTATGTCTGTCCCGGGACAGGCAAGGGAGTGAGCTTTGTGCACACTCATGTTATTTCCTTATTCAGTTTAATGAAGTTTACTATAAAATCTCATGAGAGTTAAGTGAAATCTCATGAGATCACAGTAAAAGAGTTCATGACCTCAACACTGTTGATGCTGATTGGCTGCTGTTCATTTCTTCTTCTTTTTTTTTACCTCTAGTCTGCTGAGCTGAGGAGGTAAAATATCTTACTGTTTTACATACAGATGCTCAGGTAATATTTTTTATCAGCTTTTTACAGTTATACTGCATCAGTTTCAAGTGATTTCGCATATGAGTATTATGTCCCTTTAACATTAAAACATGTTAAAAATTAATCAAAATTATATTGCATATTTCAAGGTATTGGGCGAAGGGCTCAAAGGTTAATATATATGTGTACATATGTGTATGCAAATGTTTTATATATGTAAATATGTATACATACATATTTACTCACATAAACACATAAATATACATGTATACACATATGTAAACACATATATGTAAACATATACACATATTTCGATATATAAATATATATATTTTTAACTCTTACACTTTACTTCAGATATCATCACTTTACTTCAGTATTTCGATATCGCACTAAATATTCTAACACAGTTTTGACTTTCGCTTGAGTGCAATTTATAACTTTTAACTTGTAATATGAGTGCTATTTAGAACTGTCTTGATATCCATTGAAAGAATAGGATGCGCTAGAGCGATGTTGGCTGGGCTAACCCTTCTCTAGTAAATGGGAATTACCATGGACATGTAATATCAAGTTGCACGCTAATGTTAGCACGGTCCAGCAATATTGCTCATTGTGAACATGCTGTCATTAGAGCGTTACTTGTAATCTGGACCATAGAATAATGCACAATCTGGTATTACACATGGATGGTTAAATATTTTTACCAAAGCATCTTAACGTAGTGCATCTTATACATTTAGCAGATAGCACAGGTAGCGATATTAGCACGTTCATTGCATTTGTATTAACAGTGGTGAGTTAACTGATGCACTGACGTGCAATACAAAATACAGCTATGCAAATCAGCTTTTTTAAGATCTGAAGTAAACTATTATTATTAGTATTATTAATATAGTATTAGCATAGCACAGAACTACATGAAAATGTCACCATTGGCTCAAGTTATATTCAATATGAATTTTACTTTGTGCCTCAAAGGACTCTATTATGTGAGGGATTTAGCACACCCAATCTACCTGACATACATATTTTAACATGCCCTAGACTATAGCTGCAACTCTGAAAAAATAACTTTGTAGTTGCAATATGATCGCTACTGATTGTTAATGCACAATAGCGTTAATTTTTTTTTGCTACACTTGTAAACAATGAGATTAAAGTTGAGTATAATGTAATATGGCCTGCAGCTAATTCCGCCATTCGTAACCACTCCTACATATTTAAACATTGGGCCCTGATCATATGTAAGTAAAACTAATAATTATGATTACTGGACTATTTTTTTTTTCATTGAGAAACAAAAAAATGTTTTTTAAAGAGACAAACTTTCATGACTCAGATAGGGCATGCATTCCCAATTTACTTTTATCATCAATTTTGGTTTGTTCTCTTGGGAGCCGATTTATTATTGGCCGAATGCTGCCTAATGCAGCTGTTTCCGCGCAAACCTTCATGCTTGCCGGTAACAGGAGTTAATAAGCAGCGATCTTAAGACCGCTGCTCCTTAACTCGTACACCACCTCTGAGGTGGCGTACAGCAATCAGCCTGATCGAATACGATCGGGTTAAATGGTACACCCTGCTAGCGGCCGAATGGCCGCAAATCTGCAGGGGGTGGCATTGCACAAGCAGTTCACTAGAACTGCTTGTGCAATGTTAAATGCAGACATCGTATGCCAACAGCGACAGTGGATCATGTACGTCCAACACTTAATCAATCGTCTCCTTGGTATTCTTTGCTGAAAGCTAAACCAAGGCAGATTCAAACTGATTTCTAAACATTTAAGAACCGCCTCTTATCTCAGTGGATTTTGACAGTTGGAGAGTGGTAGTTCATGTGTGCCATATAGATAATGCTGTGCACACTCCTGTGGAGTTATTTAAAAGTCAGCACTGATTAGCTAAAATGTAAGTCTGTCAAAAGAACTAAGATAAGTGGGCAATCTGCAGAGGCTTAGATACAAGGTAATTACAGAGGTAAAAAGTATATTAATATTACTGTGTTGGTTATGCAAAACTGGGGAATGGGTAATAAAGGGATTATCTATCTTTTTAAACAATAACAATTCTGGAGTAGACTGTCCCTTTAATGTATGTGGCATTTTAACTCTGTAAAAGAAAATGAGATTATTGACAACATCAACCTACTCTCAGTTATGGTTTGCAGTACTGCAATTAATTCACACACAAGTTTTATGTTCATATCTTACAATACTGACAAAGGATAAAGGAAGACAAACTGATAAAACTTGCCCCTGCAATGTCAAATATTGAGGCCGAGAACTGGATTTTCAGCCTAATGACTATACTGTGTGAAATAACTTAAAACACTCTCACATTCTGTTGCCGTGACTGACTCTGATGCTAAAACCACAGCTAATCAGTGCTTTCGTTTGGTCTCATCACAAAGGACATCAAATAATTAAAGGAGAGGTCAGTGAAATGGCACATGGCAGACTTATTATAATTGTTCAGACAAAATCTGAGAACTATGACACGTGTCTCTTTGTATATATGTGACATGCACGTGTGTGTATGTGTTTATTTTATAAAGCAGTGCTGTGAAGGATGATACTAAATGAATTTAGTCAAATAATTGGTTAAGTGATGCAACTTTTTTTTTTTATTAAGAGAAAAAATATGAAATGGGTCTATTTGCCATTAATCCCTTCACTACTGCAGATTTTATGAGAAAAACTTGCACAAGGTACCATAGTATTTTCTCTATTTTCACTATCACTTCATTTAAAAAAGACATTTTTTACCTGTGATAAACTATTTTTCTTATGCCATAAAAAGTGCTTCCAGTAGATAAAAGTTTCAAGTAGCTTTTTATTCACTGAATTAAGAAATTATTGTAAAATTACCAAAAAGTAGAAAACATTTGCAAATTTATTTATTATCACGTTCCACAAAAACCTGTAGCTTTCTGAGGGCGAGATTACATATACGGTGCAGGCTTTAATGCAAGTGCTGCAACCCACGCCGCCTGTAATTTCAACTTGCACATCGGGGTATCCAATAAACCCCACCAGCAGCTCATAAAGTGCCGTAAGTCTGAAAAACTAACGATGTCCAGAAATAAGCGTAAATACCAATTTCTGGAGTCGCTAGTGACTTATGGCACTTTAGAAACTGCCGGCACCTAAGAAAAGTAAAAAAAAATATATAATCTCCGTAAAAGTCTAACACGCCTCCCAACTAATAATAAATGTATTAACCCCTTAACTGACAGCCCCCACAACGAAATATGCCTAATTAAACTATTAACCCCTAATCCGCCATTATCTCACAACGCAAACAACCTTTCAAAGTATTAACCCCTAAACCACCAAAGCCCACAACGCAATAAACCTAACACCCCCTAACCTAACACCCCTAAATGAACCCAAATTACCTAAATTACAAAATACTAACATTACTATTAAAATTAAAAAAACTAACACTACTTTAAAAATAAAAATAAACTAAGTATAAATTAAAGGGACAGTTTAGTCAAAATTAAAATGCTGGGGCACGATCCGATATACGGCGCAGGTTTCGACGCAAGTGTGGAAACCTGCGCCACCCGTAGTTTCAGCTCGCAACTTGAGCTATCTTATATACGGCGCCGTCAGATGCGAAAGTGCCGTAAGTCTGACAAACTAGCGATGTCAAGAAATCTGCATAAGTACAAATTTCTGGAGTCGCCAGTGACTTACGGAACTTTAGAAACTGCTGCTGCATTAAAAAACTGACTAAGTTATAAAATCACCCGGAACTGTCTAACACGCCTCCCAAACATAGCCCGACACGTATACCCCTCTATCTGCAATCCCCCTCTCCACCTATTTAAACTATATTAACCCCTAATATGACCCTCCTTCACCGCCGCCACCTATTTAAACTATATTAACCCCTAATATGATCCCCTACACCTCCGCCACCTATATTATATGTACTACCCCCTAATCTGACCCCCTTACACCGCCGCCACCTATATTAAAATTATTAACCCCTAATCTAATCCCCCTATACCGCCGCCACCTATATTAAATTTATTAACCCCTAAAATTTCCCTACCACTAAACCTAAGTCTAACCCTACAAATAGCCCTGAAAAGGGCCTTTTGCGTGGCATTGCCTCAAAGTAACCAGCTCTATTACCAGCCCTTAAAAGGGCCTTTTGCGGGCCATTGCCCCAAAGTAACCAGCTCTATTACCAGCCCTTAAAATGGCTTTTTGCGGGCATTGTCACAAAGTAATCAGCTCTTTTACCTGTAATCTAATCCCCCTTACACCGCCGCCACCTATAATAAATGTATTACCCCCTAATCTAATCCCCCTACACCGCCGCCACCTATATTAAATATATTAACCCCTAATATAATCCACCTACACCGCCGCCACCTATAATAAATGTATTACCCCCTAATCTAATCCCCCTACACCGCCACCACCTATATTAAATATATTAACCCCTAATCTAATCCCCCTATACCGCCGCCACCTATATTAAATATATTAACCCCTAATCTTACCCCCCTACACCGCCGCCACCTATATTAACTATATTAACCCTAATTATATTAGGGTTAATATAGTTAATATAGTTATTATATTATATATATTAACTATATTAAGCCTATCTAACTCTAACACCCCTAACTTAATTATTATTAAAATAAATCTAAATAATATTAATAATATTAACTAAATTATTCCTATTTAAAACTAAATACTTACCTATAAAATAAACCCTAAGATAGCTACAATATAATTAATAATTACATTGTAGCTATTTTAGGGTTTATATTTATTTTACAGGTAACTTGGTATTTATTTTAACTAGGTACAATAGCTATTAAATAGTTAATAACTATTTAATAGCTATCTAGTTAAAATAATTACCAATTTACCTGTAAAATCCTAACCTAAGTTACAAATACACCTACACTATCAATAAATTAATTAAATAAACTACAAATATCTAAACTAAAATACAATTAAATACACTAAACTAAATTACAAAAACAAACAAACACTAAATTACAAAAAATAAAAAAAGATTACAAGAATTTTAAGCTAATTACACCTATTCTAAGCCCCCTAATAAAATAACAAAGCCCCCAAAATAAAAATAAAAATCCCTATCCTAAACTAAATTACAAAAGTAATCAGCTCTATTACCAGCCCTTAAAAGGGCCTTTTGTGGGGCATTGCCCCAAAGTAATCAGCTCTTTTACCTGTAAAAAAAGAACACCCCCGCATTACAACCCACCTACCACATAACCCTACTCTAACCCACCCAATCCCCCCTTAAAAAAACCTAAGTCTAACACCCAAGTGCTCCTTACCTGTCCTGAAGACCGGCGGAGAAGGTCCTTTTCCAGGCGGAGAAGTCTTCTTCCAGACGGCGACCTCTTCTTCTTCCAGGATCCAGCCGGCGCGGAGGAGTTGAAGACCGATGACTGCAGAGCTGAAGACCGTCCATCTGGAACTGAAGACCGGCGATGCTGGAACTGAAGATATGTGACACTGGAACTGAAGACTGGAACCGGAGCACGGAGGATCCTCTTAATACGATTGCCGCCATACACTGAATAGGAATTCAAGGTCCGCAATTAAAAATGGCGTCCCTTGAATTCCTATTGGCTGATTTGAGCCTTCAAATTCAAATCAGCCAATAGGATGCAAGCTACTTTAATTCTATTGGATGATTTTAATAGCCAATAGAATAAGAGCTACTGTAATTCTATTGGCTGATTAGAATAGGGGTAATAATTTTAATATAGATGGCGGCGGTGTAGGGGGATTACATTAGGGGTTAATAATTTTAATATAGGTGGCGGCGGTGTACGTGGGTCAGATTAGGGGGTTAGACATTTAATGTAGGTGGCGGCGGGGTCCTGGATCGGCGGTTTAGGGGTTAAACACTTTATTAGGGATAGCGGCGGGGAATCACGGTTGACAGGTAGATAGACATTGTGCATGCGTTAAGTGTTAGGTTTAATTTTGCAGCCAGTTTAGGGAGCTACGGGGCTCCAATACTCAGTGTAAGGCTTACTACGCCTGCAATTTGTGGCAAGGTGAAAATGGAGTAAGATTTCTCAATTTTCACCACGTAAGTCCTTACGCTGTATATTGGATACTAAACTGCGCGGGTTTGGTATACCTGTCTATGGGCCAAAAAACTACGGCCGAAAGCAGAAATATACGAGCGTAACTTCTATGTTACGCCATATATGTGATACCAAACCAGCGCAAAATTTGACGTCGCTGGCTTTTGCGGGCGACGATTTATATAGAATTGCGGCCCTGGTGTAGACTGTCCCTTTAAGGTACAATTACAGAAAATAAATACATCTAAGATTACATAAAATAAAATAACAAAATACCAAATTTTAATAAATTATACCTAATCCCTATGAAAATAGAAAATACCCCCCCCCCCAAAAAAACACCACCTACTCTAAGAATAAACTACCAGTAGCCCTTAAAAGGGCTTTTTGCAGCAACAAAATACACAACGTCCCCCCTAACAGTAAAAACCCCACCCACCAAACCCCCCAAAATAAAATAACCTAACACTAAAAAACCTAAACTACCCATTGCCCTGAAAAGGGCATTTGTTGGGAATTGCCCTTTTACTGCCCACCCTTATATATATATATATATATATATATATATATATATATATATATATATATATATATATATATATATATATATATATATATATATATATAAAAACCTAAGTCTAACCCCCATTCCTGAAGTCCGGCGGAGAAGGACCTGTCCCATGCGGTGAAATCTTCTTCCAAGCGGCGACCTCTTTTTCCAGGAACAATCCGGCACGGAGCAGTGGGCGGAGATGAAGACCGGCGATCCTGAAACTGAAGACTGGCAACCCTGGAACTGAAGCCATGGAACGTGGAGGATCCTCTTCGTACTGAAATTCTATTGGCTATTCAAATCAGCCAATAGATTTTCAGTAGCTCTCATCCTATTGGCTGATTTGAACAGCCAATAGGATTTGAGTAGCTTTTATCCTATTGGCTGATTTGAATTTGAAGTATCAAATCAGCCAATAGGAATTCAAGGAACGCCATTTTTAATCGATATCTCCATTTTTGCCAAGTAAGTCCTTGCGCTGAATATTGGATACCGATTTGCAACGCGGTCCCATGTTAGCTTATGGGAGTAAAAATTGTGGGCGACGGGTGAAATATATGTGCCGCAGTTATATGCGGCGCTTTATATAGGATACCAAACACGCCGCATATGTAATGGAGCACTAAATGTAGAAAATAAATCTCAAATTTAGTTTTTTGGCATCCTTTTATTCAGACCAAACATATTTTTATATTATTTTTAATTATTTTAAGGTCTTTATCTGCAGCTTTGTATATCATGTTCTAAAATGAAGCAATGGGGTAACTCTAATTTTGTATAGCAGAGCCGACCAACTTCTCAAAATTGACTCCCAAAAATATATATATTTAAAGTAGACAACCCAAGGTATTGATCTAGTCCCATTTTGGTATATTCCATGCCACCATTTGGCTGCCAAATGTGATCATATAAAAAATATTTAACTTTTTCACAAGCTTAATTGCTCACTGAAATTTGCACACAACTCCTGCAGTCATATGGCAAATGGTTGTTAAAGCTTCTCTAGGATCCCCATTGTTCAGAAATAAGACATAAGTGGCTTTGCCGTTGTTTTTAGTATTTAGAAGGCCACTAATTGCAGCTGTGAATCACAGTTCTGAAAGGGGATATTTCGATATGTGCTATTTTATGACCTTTATTATTAAAAAAACAAAAACTTTTAGTTTGTAGCTAAACTTATTTGCACATGTGATAGCCTATGGATTTTTATATCCATTTAAAGAAGCTTGAATGTCGATTTGCATTATAAACATTCATTTCCTTCTGGTGTATACATATAAGGGTAATTCTTATACAAGTGACCAGATGGTGTATGCTTGGTAGATCACATGTATAGTAACAACTATCACCAACATTAAAATAACTTTTAAAAGAATATTTATTGCAAATAGCTTCTTAACCTGCAAAAGGATTAATGGCACACATAGGTCAAGTCCTGCCACAAACAGCTGTTCACTGGTGGCTTCCTGAAACTGGTGCTCCTGATTGCAATACGTTTGGCTCCTGAGCAGGAGTTTACTTACATGTTTAACCTCTTATATACATTTATATGTAAAATGTTTAAAAGTAGTCAGAGAAATCTCAAGTGAAACAAGTCTCTGCTTCTGGTGCCGATGGTTTACTAAACTTGCAGATCACATTGTGAGGTAGGTCTGTAGGAGAACATAGGCATTGTACATTTTTGCCTCACAAGAGAGTTCTTTGAAGTATTTACCAACTTTGCCTCAGTTTCCATCGAGACGTAGAAAATAGAGCCGTAAGCTACTGAAGTTGCTGACAGCTAAAAGTAGTTTATGGTTCCATTTTAGTACCAGGTGTCCTCTGAAATATTTTGTGCATTGTGTGCAGTCACTCTTTTCGTTAATGTGTTAACGTTGTGTTAACGTTTTCATCTGACATTGAATTTCTTTAAAATCAAGTTAGTTGCTATGGTAACCCGACCTTACACTATAAAATGTATGTTTAACGCCTGCACTCCTTATCTGTGATCACCTCTAAAGAGAAACAAAAATAAAGAGAAACTTATTTATAATACATCTTTTTTAACTATAATCAAATACTATTTTTTTATTATAATCATATTTTTCACTCTATTAATATATGTATTTTGTATTGCTGCCCTAGGCATAGGCCTGTTTGCATTCTGTAGATATGTGCTTGCATACATTTTTATATGTAAATACATATTGATATGTCCATAAGAACATAAGTGTAACTATTCATATATATGGGACAACAATAAATATTACATATTACAATTTTTTAATTTGGATTATTTACAAGTTTTAAAATTTCAATGGGAAATAGTTCTCAAAAAGCTCTTTTTTCCTCTTTTACACCTATCTGAGCTGGGTGTAGTTTATCTCAATGTATCAACAGCCTCCAACAGTGTATTAAAGGGACAGTCAACACCCGATGCAACTTCACTCCGTACCTTAGATCAGGAATAGAAGATGCAGCTGCTCCGCATAACATGTTGATGAGCTATAATGGTATAGGAGTAATCACCCAGAATACATATGTTTATACTGTGTAGATATGGCCGCCAAATTCCCCCCACTGTTAGGTATTTACTTTCCTTTTATTTGAATCTTTCAATCATAATCCAATCCTTGGTTGGATTAACAAGTGTTCACAGAGAATCGCGCATGCGCAATGGTTATTACAGCAGCACTTACAATTTCAGCTTGCGTTTGCGAGCGGGCAGAAGATAATGCGCATGCGCATTATCAGAAACATTAACGTCACCCTTTGGAACATGAACAAGCAGGGAAAATATTAGAGAAGGGGACGGAGGATGGGGAGGAGTTTGGCGGCCATATCTACATGGAATAAACATTTGTATTTTGGTTGATTACTCCAATACTGTTAGAGTGTTTCAACATGCGATGCAGTGCAGCGGAATCTTCTATTCCTGATCTAAGGTATAGAGTTAAGTTACATTGAGTGTTGACTGTCCCTTTAACAATTTGCACTTTCATTGGGAACCTGGTGTAAATTATCCCTTAAACATTCTATGGGACTTGAAAATATTTTCGGGGTCAGATATTGTGGTATAACACACCATCGGAAACAGTCGATACATAAAATTGCTTCTGACAACATATTTATCGTTTTGCCACCTAGCGCAAACCTAATTACAGCTCAATGGAAACAAGCCCTTTGTTGGGGACTTGTGTTCCTCTCTCCTTTTTTCTTTCTTTCTTTCTCTTTTTTTATTTTTGGAAAAGTGATTCTGTTTATTGTTCATATGGCTACTATGTTAAACATGAGCCAAAGAAAATAGAAGACTAATTGCAGTTCATAACTACTATACACTATGGGCCCTATTACAGCTTTCTGTAAATACAAGTTGTGTTCAAAACAAAAATAATTGAAGGTCAAGTAAAGTTGTACAAAATCCAGAATAAACTCTATTGGTGGCCCTGAATCTTGAGGAGTTTGAGAGAAAATAATACACAGTCTGTATTTGCTTTGTGTGTGGTATAATAATGTGAAAACTGTTGACATGTTATTAATAATACTATCAAAAATAGAAAAAGGAAGACACAATAGGACTTCGGAAAAATCCTATATAAAGCTAGGGGATCCAGCACTCTTTTATAATTAAGTTTATTTATTTAGTAAGATGCATTATGTGTGGAATTCATATGCACATATCCATACAACACATAAAAAGTTCTCTGCACAATTAGCTGGCCAGCAAAATAAAGACTAGTAGTTTGTATCAAAAACTCAGTCTAAACTTATAAAGCATGTTCAGTAATTTACAAAAAGTGTGCACAAACATTCAACCTGCATAATAACATATTGAAACCGCCAAGTTTCCAACAATTGCGGGGAGACAGGTACCAGTGGATATAAAAAGTCTACACACCCCTGTTAAAATGTCAGGTTTCTGTGATGTCAAAAAATTGAGAAAAAGATAAATCATTTCAGAACTTTTTCCACCTTTAATGTGAACTATAAACTGTACAACTCAATTGAAAAACAAACTGAAATCTTTTAGATAAAGGGAAATAAAAATAAAAAAATAAAATAATATGGTTGCATAAGTGTGAACACCCTTTAACTAATACTTTATTGAAGCACCTTTTGATTTTATTACAGCACTCAGTCTTTTTGGGTATGAGTTTTTCAGCATGGCACATCTTGACTTGGCAATATTTGCCCACTCTTCTTTGCAAAAACACTCTAAACCTGTCAGAATGCGAGGACATCTCCTGTGCACAGCCCTCTTCAGATCACCCCACAGATTTTGATTTGAATTGAGGTCTGGGCTCTGGCTGGGCCATCCCAAAACTTTAATCTTCTTCTGGTGAAGACATTCCTTTGTTGATTTGGATGTATGCTTTGCGTCGTTGTCATGCTGAAAGATGAAGTTCCTCTTCATGTTCAGCTTTCTAGCAGAAGCCTGAAGGTTTTGTGCCAATATTGTCTGATATTTGGATCTGTTCATCATTCCCTCTACCTTGACTAAGGGCCCAGTTCCAGCTGAAGAAAAACAGCCCCAAAGCATGATGCTGACACCACCATGCTTCACTGTGGGTATGTTGTTCCTTTGGTGATATGCAGTGTTGTTTTTGCACCAAACATATCTTTTGGAATTATGGCCAAAAAGTTCAACTTTGGTTTCATCAAACCAGAACACCTTTTGCAACATGCTTTTGGGAATCTTCAGATGTGTTTTTTGCAAAATTTAGCCGGGCTTGGATGTTTGTTTTTTTTGTAACAAAAGGCTTCTGTCTTGCCACTCTACCCCATAGCCCAGACATATGAAGAATACGGGAGATTGTTGTCACATGTACCACACAGCCAGTACTTGCCAGATATTCCTGCAGCTCCTTTAATGTTGCTGTGGGCCTCTTGGCAGCCTCCAAGAGCAGTTTTCTTTTTGTCTTTTCATCAATTTTGGAGGGACATCCAGTTCTTGGTAATGTCACTGTTGCACAATATTTTCTTCACTTGATGATGACTGTCTTCACTGTGTTCCATGGTATATCTAATGCCTTGGAAATTCTTTTGTAACCTTCTCCTGACTGATACTTTTTAACAATGAGATCCCTGATGCTTTAGAAGCTCTCTGCGGACCATGGCTTTTGCTGTAGGATGTGACTAACAAAATGTCAGGAAAGACCTACTAGAACAGCTGAACTTTATTCAGGGTTAATCAGAGGCACTTTAAATGATGACAGGTGTGTACTGACTCCTATTTAAAATTATTTTGAATGTGATTGCTTAATTCTGAACACAGCTACATCCCCAGTTATAAAAGGGTGTTCACACTTATGCAACCATATTATTTTATTTTTTTATTTTTATTTCCCTTTACCTAAAAGATTTCAGTTTGTTTTCAATTGAGTTGTACAGTTTAAAGGTCACATTAAAGGTGGAAAAAGTTCTGAAATGATTTATCTTTGTCTCAATTTTTTACATCACAGAAACCTGACATTTTAACAGGGGTGTGTAGACTTTTTATATCCACTGGTACCTGTCTCCAAATTGTGATACACAAGTTTTTCTTGGCGTTCTTACCAGAGCTTCAACAGGATAGCTGTACCCACAGGTGTCGTCATCCAACACTGCTTACCCACGTCAGGTTGTATACTTCCTGAGGTAAGATACAGCTGTTTGCCTGAAGGACCCCAATCCTGAGGTCATCCTTAGCTGCCTTACGCTTTTTCAAATCCGAGATTGGTATCGGTTAGAGTTGATCACTACTTGTGCTGCAAATATGAGGTGTTAGCCATAATTTCTTTCTTTCCTTGATAATCAATTCAGCTACTCAGGTGTCAAGTAGCATTTAAACCTTTGCCATTCTGTGAAACAATAGCTTGGATAGCTTATGAACATTAATGTTGCCAAATAAATGCTGGGTAGCAAAGAATGCAGAAAAACTGGTTAAAAGGAGCTTGCCAATGTACGTTTCTCCCCCTTTTGCTCCAACATACAGGGGCTTCATTAGGGCAGTACATCGAATATCAGACTTTGCAGACACACATTGTTGCAAACCATTCTTGGATGCTATTAGCATTTGGGAACTGTTACGTAACTTGTTTCTTAAAGTTACTCCTGAATGTGCAAATTTTGCTTAAATTTGCTTAACAGGTATAAAACTAAGGGCCTGATAATCAAAAATGTGCCTGCCTATGGGTTTCTCACATTTTATTTTTTTAAATCCCTTATATGGTAATGTAGGTGTTTTTCTTTAAAGGGATATGAAACCCCCCAAAAATATTTTGTGATTTACACAGAGCATACCATTTAAAAAAAGTTTCCAATTTACCCTTTAGCATTCAGCTCCCTGAATTGCAAGATAAACAGCTTTTAACCCCTTAATGACCAAGGACGTGCCAGGTACATCCTCCAAAAAACTACCCTTAACGACCAAAGACATTGCTGGCGCATCCTCTGGGGTTTGAAGCGCTGGAAGCAATCGTGATCGCTTCCAACCACTTCCAGGATATTGAGGCATCACTGCAATCCCCTTTTTTTACCCACCGATGTGGCCCTCTTTGCATTGGCCATCAATGGTACCGTTCGTTGGCAGGTGGGAGCAGCAGCAGGGAGGCAGGTGGGTAGGCCATTGGTGTCTGGTTGAGGATCTGTTTCGTCTTAAGTGAGCGCAGTAGTCGGCAGTAGCGTCCGGGGGGTTGGGTGGGGGGCGTGCGCAAAATATGCAAGCTTAAAAATTAAATGTATAAGAAGGATGGAGAGGGAGGGGGGATATGGGATGTTGCACAAGGGATCTGGAAGGGGAGGGAGGTAGATTATTGAGGGGGGCAGCTACACTACAGAAAATAATTATTTGAAATAAAAAATAAAACTTTTTGGGGGGCAAACTGGGTACTAGAAGACAGCTGCCAGTACCCAAGATGGTGGCAAATAGGTAGAGGAGGAAGGGTTAAAGAGATGTATGGGGGATCAGGGAGGTTGGGGGCTAAGGGGGGATCCATCACTGCAGACTGAATATAAAAAAAGATTAATAAAATTTTTATTTTAGTACTGGCAAACTTTCTGTCAGTACTTAAGATAGCGGTGACAATTGTGAGGTAGGGGAGGGAAGAGAGTTGTTTGAGGGGGGTCAGGGAGGGATCGGGGGTGGGATGTGTCAGGTAGGAGGCTGATCTCTACACTAAAGCTAAAATTAACCCTACAAGCTACCTAATTAACCCCTTAACTGCTGGGCATAATACAAGTGTGGTGCGCAGCAGCATTTAGCGGCCTTCTTATAAAAATCCATATATGTCTGTTATTTCTGAACAAAGGGGATCCCAGAGAAGCATTTACAACCATTTGTGCCATAATTACACAAGCTGTTTGTAAATAATTTCAATGAGAAACCTAAAGTTTGTGAAAAAGTGAACGATTTTTTTTATTTGATCGCATTTGGCGGTGAAATGGTGGCATTAAATATACCAAAATAGGCCTAGATCAATACTTTGGGTTGTCTACTATATATATATATATATATATATATATATATATATATATATATATATATATATACAGTTGCAAGAAAAAGTATGTGAACCCTTTGGAATGATATGGATTTCTGCACAAATTGGTCATAAAATGTGATCTGATCATCATCTAAGTCACAACAATATACAATCACAGTCTGCTTAAATTAATAACACACAAACAATGAAATGTTGCCATGTTTTTATTGAACACACCATGTAAACATTCACAATGCAGGTGGAAAAAGTATGTGAACTCCTAGACTAATGACATCTCCAAGAGCTAATTGGAGGGAGTTGTCAGCCAACTGGAGTCCAATCAATGAGATGAGATTGGAGGTGTTGGTTACAGCTGCCCTGCCCTATAAAAAACACACGCCAGTTCTGGGTTTGCTTTTCACAAGAAGCATTGCCTGATGTGAATGATGCCTCGCACAAAAGAGCTCTCAGAAGACCTACGATTAAGAATTGTTGACTTGCATAAAGCTGGAAAGGGTTATAAAAGTATCTCCAAAAGCCTTGCTGTTCATCAGTCCACGGTAAGACAAATTGTCTATAAATGGAGAAAGTTCAGCACTGCTGCTACTCTCCCTAGAAGTGGCCGTCCTGTAAAGATGACTGCATGAGCACAGCGCAGACTGCTCAATGAGGTGAAGAAGAATCCTAGAGTGTCAGCTAAAGACTTACAAAAGTCACTGGCAAATGCTAACATCCCTGTTAGCGAATCTACAATACGTAAAACACTAAACAAGAATGGATTTCATGGGAGGATACCACAGAGGAAGCCACTGCTGTCTAAACAAAACATTGCTGCATGTTTACAGTTTGCACAAGAGCACCTGGATGTTCCACAGCAGTACTGGAAAAATATTCTGTGGACAGATGAAACCAAAGTTGAGTTGTTTGGAAGAAACACACAACACTATGTGTGGCGAAAAAGAAGCACAGCACATCAACATCAAAACCTCATCCCAACTGTGAAGTATGGTGGTGGGGGCATCATGGTTTGGGGCTGCTTTGCTGCGTCAGGGCCTGGACGGATTGCTATCATAGAAGGAAAAATGAATTCCCAAGTGTATCAAGACATTTTGCAGGAGAACTTAAGGCCATCTGTCTACCAGCTGAAGCTCAACAGAAGATGGGTGTTGCAACAGGACAATGACCCAAAGCATAGAAGTAAATCAACAACAGAATGGCTTAAACAGAAGAAAATACGCCTTCTGAAGTGGCACAGTCAGAGTCCTGACCTCAACCCAATTGAGATGCTGTGGCATGACCTCAAGAAAGTGATTCACACCAGACATCCCAAGAATATTGCTGAACTGAAACAGTTCTGTAAAGAGGAATGGTCAAGAATTACTCCTGAATGTTGTGCACTTCTGATCTGCAACTACAGGAAACGTTTGGTTGAAGTTATTGCTGCTAAAGGAGGTTCAACCAGTTATTAAATCCAAGGGTTCACATACTTTTTCCACCTGCACTGTGAATGTTTACATGGTGTGTTCAATAAAAACATGGCAACATTTCATTCTTTGTGTGTTATTAGTTTAAGCAGACTGTGATTGTCTATTGTTGTGACTTAGATGATGATCAGATCACATTTTATGACCAATTTGTGCAGAAATCCATATCATTCCAAAGGGTTCACATACTTTTTCTTGCAACTGTACATCAAAAATATATAGTAACAGCACTACTTTAAAGATGATATAATAAGTAAATAATTTGATACAATAAATCCTCACCGGTAATTTATGTAAAGAGGGTGCAAGAGTACAGCATCGCCATAAATACTATAATAAATAATACAACATAGAACTCAGTACTCCTGATTAATGAGATTAATGAGAAAAGGCTAAACTTTATTAATAAACCTAAACAAAGAAAAAATGTGTACCCAAAATTCTTGCCATTCCAAACATACATCATTCATACACACACATAAAAAAGATTACACCCCAGGCGTCCCTAGGGGAATCAAAAATATGCTGCCATCTTGAAAGAAAAAAAGGTTTGAAGGACGTAAAAATTCCAATGTTAAATGTAATCTTTGTAATTCCAAAGCTGAGGGTATTGATAAACAAAGTCAACGTCCATAAATTATTGTATCAAAGCTAAATGAAGCACTCTCTGAACCCTTTCGTGGATGTATACACATAGATCTCGGATAGATCCTGACAGTGAAATCTTACTGCATACAACGCCTCTTATCAGCGTGTTTGTCACATTTACTCCGTACAGCAATCGATGCGTTTACACTGTAGAGTATTCCCAAGGCTATACATATGGCAATCTTAATGCAAACAGCAATGAAATATCCCTTTGTATGTAGCTGTCAATGTCACTAATCAGTGTACCAATATGTTATCAGGGTGTAGCAATTAATTTCTTAATATGCATGTTAGTGTAAAACCCAATACTTGCAATTCCGTTTGTGTCACTTCCAAACTCTGTGCATACGTCACTCCCAACTTTAATCCACTTTCGCGGCAGAAAAGTAGCAATTAGTAACAGCATGAATGTTAATGAAAAGCCAAATACATGCGTTTACACTGCAGGGTGTTTCCAAAGCTATACATACGGCAATCTTGATTCAAACAGCAATGAAATGTCACGCTGTATATGGTTGTCAATGTCACTTATCACTATACCAGTATGTTTGCAGGATGCAGTAATTAATTTGTCAACATACATGTTAGTGTAAAACCCAATACTTGCGGTTCCGTTTGTGTCACTTCCAGACTCTGTGCATATGTCACTCCCAACTTTAATCCACTTTCGCGGCAGGGTAACTCTGTGACTCTCACACCATAAGCTGACAGAATCTGGAAACTAGAGGCTATTCATTGAATACAGCATCTCAGAGTGCCCATATACCAGATGGATCTTTATAGAAAGATGAACAGCATAACCAAACAACTCCTTTGTTTGGTTGTTGGAGTTGTATGGTTATGCTGTTCATTTTTCTATAAAGATCCATCTGATATATGGGCACTAGACATGTGCAGCCGGAAAAATTTGGTTCGGATCGATTCGGACCGATTCGAATTTCTGTTCGGATCAATTCCAATTCGGAAGAAATCGAATGAATTCGTTTCGGATTCATTCGGATTCTTTCGGATTCATGTGAAATTCGGTTCGGTTCGATTCGGTTCGAATCTATTCGGATTTTCTGAATTTCGGCACTGGTAAGTGGGATGTGCTGTGTATTACACTAGTATACTGTACAATACTAGTGTAATACATGGCCATCCGAATCCATCCAAATAAATTCGTATTGATTCGGATTTATTCGGTAGATTCGGCACTGCCGCAATTCGGAAATTCGAATTGATCTGAATTCCGAATTCGACAAAATTCGTCCGAATTTCAATTCGGACCGAACCGAATCGCACATGTCTAATGGGCACT